>NC_142013.1:40762523-40887523 GCF_049901735.1 Notechis scutatus
TTCTTTCATTTAAGCACTATATTGTTGATTTGGAGGTATGTTTTAGATTACTGAAATAACCAGTCTCTTTGAAATTCTAATTTCTTGTCTGACTGCAGTCTCATGTAAAGCAACATCATGCCACATTGTCTTTTATTTTTTGTTACTTATTTGGGAAAGAAAGAAAAAAGGCTTTCAGCTCTTAGCACAATTTATCATATCTATTCTGACTGCTGAAACAGCCTGGCCCAACTTGATGTCCTGCAGACATATTGGATCTGACTATAATGGCTGGGAATTCTGGGAGTGTAAATGTGTCCCATCTGGACTCCATGTTGGCTGAAAACCCTTTGAGTTCTAATCCCAGTACATCTTGGCAAGGTTTATCTGAGACAACCAATATGATATGATCATTCTGAAAATTAAATGTTATCACCATGATTAACACGAAATGAAGGATAAAACTAAATTCTGTGCTGATGAGTTCACCCAGTGTTAAGCCCATTTTTATGTTGCACAATTCCAATAATTGGTTCTATCTTTGCCAAATGAGACATAAAAATTCCATAAGCACTAGTACCACATAATACAAATTAATAATAGTTTTAAAAACATTAATTCATCACCTAAATTAACTATTTGGTAGGAGATGGGGTCTGATTCCATTCCAGACAACTGCTATTCAATATACTTTCATAAAAAACTTTTATGGGAAGAAAACTGTCAAGGGTGGCTTTTAGTTTCCTGATTATACAATACAGGACTGACAAAAGTAATGGCAAGAATAATAATGCATTATTGCCAGTAGTGGCAATAATAATAATGCAATCAGTCAAATGAATTTATATATATTAAATTCTTCTCTCTCTCTCTCTCTCTCTCTCTCTCTCTCTCTCCCTCTCCCTCTCTCTCAATTAAGATAAAAATGCTGATAGCAAACTCTGCCTGAATGTATATTTTGAACCTGTACTTCCTTTAGAACTTAAACCTTTTATAGTTCCCACAAAAACTGTTTTAAATATAGTTGCAGTTCAACAACTACTGAACTCAAATTTTCTCAAAACACAGTATTTTTATTAGATGTCATGTGAATAGAATTCTGATTTTTTTTTCACACTCACCAAAGAAAACTTCATTTGTTCCTCTTTACCTGAAGGGAGAAAAATACACAAGTTACACCTGTTATTTGGGTGTTTATGTGACCAACCCTACAAGAATGTAAACTGTCTCCTTAAAGATCCTTGTCAGTGGACAAGTTATAAATCCCTGCAGAGCCAGACAAATTAGCCATTCTTGTTTTTCATACTGCTCTGAGCCTCTCACATGACATTCCCAAATAAGGCATTATAGTGTAAGCCAACTCTGACCACTAGTAATGACTTAGCTGCAATGGAATTATAACAGTCTGAATAATATCGTTTGCACTATGAATGTCTCAACTACTCCAGGAATGCCTGAGCAACCCTACAAACGTGCTTCTCATTGACCAGTCTGAAAGGCCAAGAAAGTCAGCACATTTTGAAATTGCTGTTGATGTGCCATGACAATAGTTCAGCAAGGCCATTTATTCTATGCAAATCAGAGGATACCTGAATCTTTTTATGTATTCAAAGATAGAAAATGAAACAATTCATTTGTTCTTTGTCCCAAAGGACTTGAATAAAGGAACTAATACAGGAAAGGAATACATGTGCAAACTGTCATTTTTGTCCTAATTATACATGTAGTAGAGATAATTTTTGTAGTAGGTGATTTTGTATGTTGTGTCAGTCCATTTGGTCAACTTTGTTTTATAATTTGGTATATTGTGAAAACCTGCCAACTAGCACCCAAACCACGATTAAACAAAGCATGGCTTAGCATAATGTGAAAATACAATTTCAAAAATTAAACTTAGTTTCATAAATTATATTTAGGATCATGTTGATAGTCCTTGAGTTATGACAACAATTGTACCCAAAATTGCTGTTGCCAAGTGAGATATTTGTTAAGTGATTTTTGCCCCTTTTTACAACCTTTCTTGCTGTATTTGTTAAGTGAATCATGGCAGTTAAGTTAGGAACATGTTTGTTAAGTGGTTAATCTGGCTTCCTCATTGATTTTACTTGACAAAAGATCACAAACGGTGTTCACATGTGGTTCCCATCTTCAAAAAAGGATAAAAACAGACCCAGGAAACTATAGACCAATCAGCCTAACATCAATACCTGGGAAGATACTGGAAAGGATAATAAAAAAAAAAACTGATCTGCCAACATCTAGAAACAAGTAAAGTAATAACTAGCAGTCAGCACGGGTTTGTTAAGAACAGATCATGCCAAACCAATCTAATTTCATTCTTCAACATAGTGACTAAATTAATAGACCAGCAAAATACTGTGGACATAATATATTTAGATTTCATTCTACAAAGTAGACCACAACCTACTTCTTGGTAAACTAGAAAAGAGTGGAATAGATGGCACCACCACCATATGGACTCACAACTGGTTGACAAATCATACTCAACGAGTAGTCCTTAATGGGTCTAAATCTACATGGAGGGAAGTAAGCAGTCCGTCTTAGGCCCAGTACTGTTCAATATCTTCATTAATGACTTAGATGAGGGAATAGAAGGTGAACTTACTAAATTTGCAGATGATACTAAGCTGGCAGTAATAGCTAACACGCAAGAAAATAGGCTCAAGATCCAGATGGATCTTGACAGACTAGAACACTGAGCCGTATCTAACAGAATGAAATTCAATGTAGAGAAAAGTAAAGTCCTACACTTAGGTAAGAAAAACCAAAAGTACACTTATAGACTGGGTGAAACCAGGCTCAATAGCAGTAACTGTGAGAGGGATCTTGGAGTCTTAGTGGACAACCAGCTAAATATGAGCCAGCAGTATGCAGCAGCAGCCAAAAAAGCTAATGCAATCCTAAGTTGTATTAACAGAGGGATACAATCAAGATCAAGGGAGGTACTAATACCACTATAGAAAGCCTTAGTAAGACCACACCTAGAGTACTGCATCCACTTCTGTTTACCACATTATAAAAAAAGATGTTGAGACTCTAGAAAAAGTATAGAGAAGAGCAACCAGGATGATTAGGGGACTGGAGACTAAAACATATGAAGAACGGTTACAGGAACTGGGCTTGGCTAGTTTAGTAAAGAGAAGGACCAGGGGAGATATGATAACAGACTTCCAATATTTGAGGGGCTGCCACAGAAAGGAAGGGGTCAAACTATTTTCTGAAGCGCCTGTAGGCCAGACAAGGAATAATGAATGGAAACTGGACAAGGAGAGGTTTAACCTGGAAATAAGGAGAAACTTTCTGACAGTGAGAACAATCAGCCAATGAACACCTTGCCCTCGGAAGTTGTGGCAGCGCCATCACTTGAGACTTTCAAGAAGAGATTGGACTGCCATCTGTCAGAAATGGTGTAGGGTCTCTCGCTCGGGTGGGGGGGTGGACTAGATGACCTACAAGGTCCCTTCCAACTCTGATTATCTGTTATCTTGAACATGACCCGGGGACACTGAAGTTACCATAAATATATGTCAGTTGCTAAGCATCCACATTTTGTTCATATGATCATGGGAATGCTGCAATGGTCTTAAATGTGAAAAACAGTTATAAGTCACTTTTTTCAATGGTGTTGCAATTTTGAACAGTCACTAAATGTACTATTTGTAAATCCTTCTTGAGGATTGAGCTTTGCCTACAATTAGCTTGGCTAAAAACTTTATAGCACAATAGTCCTCTTGCTACTGCTGATACCTTATAAAAGCTTATAAAAATCTTCCAGGGTTGTTTCATTTCTCAGCTTATCTGGACAGGCTCACTAGGTGAGTAAACAGAGAGTCTTTGGGATGTAAATGTTCCAGCTCCTAAATCCAACTGAGAAATGAAGACATGAAAGACATATATGAAGTCCTCCTAGCCAGCTTGCCCAGACTGAAGAAGCTACTTGAATAAGAAGCAAAATGTTTCAAACCAACAAGAAGTCCAGCTGCCATGACTCAATTTCCAGACAACTGTACCTGGATGACTGAGAAGCTTTACTGACTTAACTTAAAACTCCTTTGCAAGCAGTACACTATTATGTGAACAAAGGTGCTCAGTGACAGGTCTATGGTATTTATTTCACTGAGGCTTTATGTCTTTTAAATTATACATAGTATAATAGTCTTCAGAATAATGGTACTAGAAATTAAGATGGTGAAATAGGAACTAGGCTCCCACACTTTCTTATGTCAGCAACTGCCTCTCATGGCTGTGAAAGAGTGGTTATGTAGTTATGTCTTTTTTATATTTTATAAAGGCATGGATATTTGTGGTCATATGCAGAACTAGTAACTACTAAATATATTATTTCTCATCTATACAGTTCTTTGGCCACCTAATGAGAAGGAAGAACTCACTGGACAAGAGTCTGATGCTGGGAACGATTGAGGGCAAAAGAAGAAGGGGACGACAGAGAATAAGATGGCTGGTTGGAGTCACTGAAGCAGTTGGCATGAGCTTAAATGGACTCCAGGGGATGATAGAAGACAGAAAGGCCTGGAGGAACATTGTCCATGGAGTCATGATGGGTCAGACACGATTTCATGACTAACAACAACAAATGCAACAAATTCTTTTTGAGCAGGTTTTAATGTAAGATCAAAAATGCCAATATTTCTGTTTTCCACAGTTATTGTAGATACAGAAGTTGACACTAGATTCCAATGAAAACTGTTCCAAACAATATAAAGATGCATAATGAAATGTCCTGAAGAAGATAGCTTATAGTTGGATATGAAGAATTTTGAAAGCTTTTGAGAATAGTTAAATCAACATTAGACATTTGTTTATTGTGCAAAGAAACTAAGGAAGAATAACAAACATAAATAGAGTGAAATCCTACACTATGGTAATGGCTTATGGAGCCTACACTTATAATTGTTTAAGCTTTTGTTTTCATTCCATTTTATCATTCCATTCCATCAGAGCCATTACTCTATCGCCATCTGTTTTTGCTGAAATAGATGGGCACAGATCCTCCTCTGGAAATTAAGACAACAGTGAATGCAATATGTTTGCTGTTTACAATTTTCCACTCTTCATTTAAGATATAAGAATAGGGATGGTGACCAGATACACCTGCATTACCAAGTCTTTTAAGTCTTACAGAAAATGTAGACTGTGCAGCAGAAGGCTATCGATAACCCCTCAACAGTCTATTCCTAAGATCTTAGTCTGGAAATAGTTTGCACACTTTGAAATGTATGACAAAACATTGATGCCCGGGCTGTATACACTCTATACGCTCCCTTGTAAGCCCTCTCAAAACAGATTATGCATGTTTTAAATAATACAAATTAGCTGCAAAGTATTTCACAATGGTCAACATGGGATGATTATGTAAGCCCAAGCAATGATGTGTTGCTTGGCTGCTTTCAAAAATCTGGGGGAAAAAAAGAAGAAAACAAAACCCAGAAATGATCATTTCTATGCTCTCTCATGTCCTGATTCACTCCATTTATAATAACAATGCCCACTTCTGATGATAACAGATTAGTCAGTTTCCTTATAAAAGACTCACCATTGTCTAGAAAACATTTTTTCAACTCCCTCATTGATTGACTCCATATTTTTAACTATCAGTATTGCTTCCAAACTAACTCTGTTTTTTTCCATAACGTGATTGGTTATGCTTTATTCTTTCTACTTTGCATCTCTAATATGCAGGTGTTCAGTCTCATCTTTGCAATAGTCTTTTTCACTTTTGAGTGCTTCTATAATGACTCATCTGTAATATATGTTGACGATGGATAGTATTGTGTAGTGGGCTTCAATAGGCAAGAAGCAGACCAGCATAGCTACAACAGTATTTATTGACATAAACTGGAACTCAGGAATGGCAGACAAATGCCTGTAATTTATACTCTAGGCCCACAGGGACTTAACCAATCATAGTACTCGAAAAAACCCACCCAAATATGAATGTTTTAAGTTTCTGTCCAAAACAATTGGAGTTAACAGTTAGGGTCATCTAAAGGTTAGTTTCACTTAAGCAGGGATATGTATGTATGTATGTATGTATGTATGTATGTATGTATGTATGTATGCATGTGAAGAAACAGACATCCTGTGATTTCCGGAACTTAAAATTATATTTAATGTACTTACTGAGCTTTCGTCAGCCTCTGCTGACATCGTCAGAGTTTTATGCTACCATTACAGAGATGTTTGCCTTTATATAACATTAACCAATTGATGAATATATATATATATATATATATATATATATATATATATATATATATATATATATATATATATATATATATCATCTGCCATCATCAGGCTTCTGTATAGTGGCCATCATCAGGCGACAGGGGCAGCCACGCCTCGCCCGAAGCAGCTGGGGACTGTGTCCTCAAGGGAGCTTTTGATGGGCAGATAGAACCGGCCTCGTGGCGAGGGGAGTGTGTGTGCGCGCTCGCCCCAAGCCTCTTCTACCAGCCGATCGAAGTGGCTGTTGAATGCGCTTGGGAAGCTTCCCTCGCGGAAAAGAGTCTGCCTTAAAGGCGAGGGGACAGGGGCAGCCGCGCCTCGCCCGAAGCAGCTGGGGACTGTGTCCTCAAGGGAGCTTTCGATGGGCAGACAGAAGCAGCCTGGTGGCGAGGGGAGTGTGTGTGCGCGCTCGCCCCAAGCCTCTTCTACCGGCCGATCGAAGAGGCTGTTGAATGCGCTTGGGAAGCTTCCCTCACAGAAAAGTCTGCCTTAAAGGCAAGGGGACAGGGGCAGCCGCGCCTCACCCGAAGCAGCTGGGGACTGTGTCCTTTAGGGAGTTTCGATGGGCAGATAGAAGCAGCCTGGTGGCGAGGGGAGTGTGTGTGCGCGCTCGCCCCAAGCCTCTTCTACCAGCCGATCGAAGTGGCTGTTGAATGCGCTTGGGAAGCTTCCCTCGCGGAAAAGAGTCTGCCTTAAAGGCGAGGGGACAGGGGCAGCCGCGCCTCGCCCGAAGCAGCTGGGGACTGTGTCCTTTAGGGAGCTTTCGATGGGCAGATAGAAGCCGCCTCGTGGCGAGGGGAATGTGTGTGCGCGCTCCCCCAGGCCGCTTCTACCGGCCGATCAAAGTGGCTGGTGATTCTGCCTTCAAGGGAGCTTCTATCAGCTATCAGGGTATTCTAGCCTAGGCTACCTGCAGGGCACTCCTAAAGGCAAGTTTTCTGCCCCCCCACCCCTGCCCTTTCCCCCCATTTCTCTTCACCTCGTGTAGTTCTAACGAACGATGTGAGAAATGGCGGGCAAACGTATGCTTTTAATAGGCCTTAATTTAGGGGGCGGGGCTTAATTTCACCTCCTGCCAATAAAACATGGTGGGGCTTCCTATTGATGGAGGCCGTATTGTTGGAGAAACACGGTGTATGTATGTATGTATGTATGTATGTATGTATGTATGTATATATATATATATATATATATATATATATATATATATATATATATATATATATATATATATATATATCAATACATATCAGATAGAACATTGCATCATCTTTTCATTGCTGTTTTCTGTATATTTTCATCTTTGATAATGCCATTCTTAGTGTGTACAATTTCTTGCCTTGGCAAAACTCCACAACATGCGCTAACACTAGCTGTGTTAGCTGGAAATTCAGAGACATATAGTCTAGCCAGCTTTAAATTGGGGAAAACTGCTCTTCCATTTTCATAGAAAGTCACCTCTGAAAAGTTTCCATAGTTGACAAATAACAGCATTCTATGCTAGAATTCTATTGATTAAATTTATATCCACTATTCCTCCAGAAGCTACAGGTACTAGTTTAGAAAGTATCCTCTTTTATCCTTGCTAGAATGGTCAAAAGTCACTGGGTGAGCTCTGTGATTGTGTAGTGATTTGAATTTTGCTTTAGTACTGTTCCAGTACTGCTGAATATTGTACAAACAATATATAGTTTTGTCTACTTTTGCCTGTTTTAGTTCAAGAATATATAAGACTGGTGATTTATTGCAGAGAAGATATGTTTCTCATAAAACTCTCAATGAAGATTCTGATAGCAATCAGAGAAGATCTGTTCAGGGTAATGATTATGAATGAATGAAATTCAGTGAAATCTGCAAAAACCGCTTCCAAATGAAATACTTTTATTTAATGTTCCAGCTAACAATTTTTGGGGGGTGAGGCTGGGAGGAGGAGAGTACTTTGAATCCATGTTGATTCTTGGCTGCTGACTAGATAGGTGTTTCTTGACAAGGTTTCAGAACTGGTTTTCCATTGCCTTCTACCTAGGGCTGAAAAAGAGTGACTGGCCCTGCCCCTATCTATTCTCTGCTTCTCAAGTCCCAGCTGATCGGCTGGGTTTTCTTTTGTTGCCCTGCACAGGAGAACAGAGCTGGAAAGCAGGTTAGTGGGGTGGGGAGGGAATGCAGATTTTACAGTATCCTTCCCCTGCCACACCCACCAAGCCTCACCCACCAAGCTACGCCCACAGAACCAGTAGTAAAAAAATTTGAATCCCACCACTGGTTCACTGATTGATAAATGCTTCTGATAAATTCAAATAATATATGAATTGAAGTCACCTTATGACTTTAATTAATTAATTAACACCTGACCTATGTCAATGACAAATGTTGTGATAAATGTGTACCACTGAAAGAAGCATGAAAAAGAAGATCCAAATTAACACTGACCATCCAAGAGGAATCAAATGCAATCTGCTACCCACATAGCCTCAAAATGCTCAGAATATTAAAAACTTATTGTTATTCCAGATAAATAAAATGCATTAAAAAAATCCTAGGAACAGGCTACTCTTTTGTGGAATTCCATGTTTATTTTTATAAATGAGGTTGTTATAAAAGAAACATTCTTTCTATCTGAGTTTAAATTGATTGCATCTTAATTGAACCAACAAATAGAAGATGCATTAACGAACAAACACAATTTCTAACAATATATAAATTATTATATAAAAACATTTCATTCTTCAGTGCTATTACAGAAAACACATATTCTATCAAAAGCATAGCCTGTTTTTAAAGAGACAGATATGCAACAAGAACCTTTTTCATATATCAGGTGAAATTATCTGCATCCACAGATGATCTTGTCACAGTATGTTTATTAGTCTTTAATAAAAACATAAGTTTTCCTGTTTTTGCTGTAAAACAGTGACATGATTACTCGTCTTCATTCATTTATTCTGTGTTAAAATTATTAAAACAGTAATTCATGAATGAAGTAATCTCCAAGTATTTTTATCTTCCTTTTTATTTAGGACTAGAAAAAATTCAATAGTCTCCAGCTGCCACCTGGTGGTTATAACTACAGTTGTAGAAAGAATTATTTATTTAGGTTCTGGTTTTTTCCCCTCTTGCAAACATATTACTTGCAGGACCACCTGCCATCCCCAGATCTGTCAAGAAAAATATGGTCAGACTCCCTTGGGTAAAATAGTGTCATCTAGGTGGACCTAGGAAACATACCTTCTCTGTCACAGACTCTGTTTATGAAACATTTTACATCCAGATGGTCGCAAAAATTTTCTCCCAGTCCTTGTGGCCAGATGGAACTTAATATGTGTGTTGTAACTTGATTCATAAGGTGCCTTAATTATATAAGTTAAGTTTGTTTTTGTTTGTTTGTGTTTTTTATTTGTGGGACATCCAAAGTTATTTGCTTAAAACATATATATCTTCTAAATAAATAAAGAAATAAGCAGTTCAGATGTATATTTTGACCAGAATAACAGAATGACAGAGTTGGGAGGGACCTTGAAGATCTTCTAGGCCAACTGCCTACTCAGGAAATCCTGTATGCATATAAGTACGTAGAACACAGAGCATCTGCTCATTGTCATGCCCCTGATGGAGTCTGACTCTGAGGAGGAGGAGGAACAGCCAACAGGGAGTGGGAGTGTGGCTCCAGAGGTGGTGGAGGAGACTGGGAAAGGGCAGAGGCTTGCTGAGCTGTCAGAGGAGGATCCAGGCTCATCCCCTATCCATCCTAGGTCACACAGGGAGGAGAAGATCAGGGAAAAGCGAGGTCTACTCAAGAAGAGATTACCATGATCCTCCTCATGGCTTGCAGGTGGGAGCTATGTATATAAGTTTGCAACTGCACAGTTAGAATTGCTGAAGTCAATTAGTGTTCACCTTGAAAGAGGCTTATCTTTGCTGGCATTCTTCCCATGGACTTTTCTCAGTTATTTTCCTGGAATTTATAATTAGTTATCTTGGCTTGCTTCGGAACTCTCATCAATGCAGTTTGTTTTGGTTTTCTGTTTGCCTCATTATTTACTTTTGTGACTTTAAACTGTGCCTAATAAAACAGTGAAGTTAAGTTGAAGGCTTTATTGGACTTTAATATATGTTTTGG
Source organism: Notechis scutatus (assembly GCF_049901735.1). Taxonomy (NCBI): domain Eukaryota; kingdom Metazoa; phylum Chordata; class Lepidosauria; order Squamata; family Elapidae; genus Notechis; species Notechis scutatus. The sequence goes on from NC_142013.1 coordinate 40,772,890, forward strand.
GTTTTGGGTTATTTTGAGAGACTACGGGTCATCACACACATAGAGCTGGAACAAACATTGGAAGTCTTTTAATTCAACCCTCCTCTCAAGGCAGGAAACCTTATACCATCCCAGTCAAATGTCCAATCTATACTTGAAAACATCTAACAATGGTGCACCCCTAATCCAGGAGGTAAACTATTCCATTGGTTAATTGTTCTCACTGTCATTGTCAAATTTCTCCTTATTTCTAGGTTAGATCTTTCTTTAACGAGCTTCTTCTACCCATTACTTCTTGTCCTGCCATCAAGCACTTTGGAGAATAAATCGATCCATTCTCCTCTGTGACAGCCCCTCAAAGTACTGGAAGACAGCTATCTTGTCACTCTTTTTTTCACTCTTTTTGATATGCTAGACATACAATTCATCATACGATTTAGTTTCAGGTCCCTTATTATCTTTGTTATTCTTCTCTGCACACTTTCTAAGATCTTAGCATCTTTTTTGTTTCAAGACATAAAGCAGCATTATTAGTTCTCTTAATCTAGATTCTATGCCTCTGTTTATGCAGCCTAGGATTGCATTGGCTTTTTGGGCAGCTTCAACATACTGCAAGATTATATTTAAGCAGTGGTCCATGAGGACACCTAGATCCCTGTCACAGTGACTAAGTTGAGCCAGGTACTACCTATTGTACACCTATATATTTGGTTTCCTTGCCTAAGTTCAGGACTTTACTTTTCTCACCACTACTGAACTACATCCTGTTGGATAGGGACCCATGCTCAACCTTATCAAAATCCATCTGAATCTTGAGTCTGTCTTCCAAAATGTTAGCAATTCACCCAGTCGGGGGCAGGGGAAGGATACTGTAAAATCTCCAGTCAGAGGTGGTATTTGCTGGTTCTCCAAACTACTCAAAATTTCTGCTACTGGTTCTCCAGAACTGGTCAGAACCTGCTAAATACCACCTCTGAATTTACCCCAGTTTGGTGCCATCTACACTTGGTGTCTTCCAGGAGCAAAATTATTTCAATTTATATTTGGATATATGTACTGTCCCCCACTCATACACACACACACTTCCTGCCTTTTTTCTGTTCTTGGAACAGGTGCAGAAAGCAATTCGTCTTTCTCATCAATGATTGGCTGCAGCTGTTTGCTTTTCCCACCTGAAGCTCAGGGTTATTCTACTGCAGTTGTACTTCATTCAAATCCTTCCCTCTCAGACCACTGCTTGGAGCATCTTGATCATCTCCTCTCTAGTCATGTCTGGAATTGGTTCATCCTCCTCCAAACTGACATCTGGAGAAGGGTGCAGGGAAGTCATTACAACATAATATAAGTATATAATATAAAACAAGCAACAAAATGGTCACATCTCTCTCTCTCTCTCTCTCTCTCTCTCTCTCTCTCTCTCTCTCTCTCTCCCTCTCCCTCTCTCTCCCCCTCTCCCTCTCCCTCTTCCCCCTTTCTCTCCCTCTCCCTCTTATCTATCTATCTATCTATCTATCTATCTATCTATCTATCTATCTATCTATCTATAAAATGTGCATGTGTGCATGCTTGCGCGCGCACACACACACACACACACACGGGTGGGACCACAAAGACAGAGAGAGGAGGACACTGAACCACTGAAAACTGGTTTGTGCAGTAAAAGGCAGGACATTCACATGCATATCCACGGCCAAGCTAACTTATATTCACTCATAAGAACTTAACTGAAAACAGCATTTATTTTTCCTCAGATTGAAAGGAAATAGGAAAAGTGGAGGGGCGGTTGGCTCAGCACTAGCTAAAAATGACATTCTATAAGCAGATTAATCTTTCAGTTGTTTTAATAAACTGCTCAAAGGCTGCTCTCATCTATTCTACTACTATGCAAGTTTATGATTTTTTTAAACCTCCATTTTCTGGATTAACTTGAATAGGAGAAAAGATTGCTTCTTTAGCACTCACGGTAATGAGATTTATAATAATACAAGTTTTCCAATTCCATCATTCAACCTTCAGCTTCACTACCAGGAACACACCTGCACCATGCCAATATGTCAGCTCAACAAATAGCCTCTTTTCATTGGAGCTTAATGAAAATTAATATAAGAGACCCTGTGTGTATAATACTAAGAAATTAAAGTTGGAGAATGGAACCAGAGGAAAATAGAGGATGTATTATATAAATAGAAAACAAGAAAATGTAAACATGGAAGAAGATAAAAATATTCTTTTCTTAATTTAATTCCTGAAGCTCTTCATTTGCATTTGAAATATAAGGAAAGAGGCCAATTTTTGCGGCTGGAATGATGTCTTCTTATCTTGTAGGTTTCTGAATGAAGGATGGTTATATAATTATCTGCCTAAGAGAAACTAAATTTCATCCAGTCAAACAAATTCAACTCAAGGCCACAATATGCCCTGAAACAAATAGGCTATAGTGAGTCTCTCATGAAGTCTTCTCTTCTAATTTAATGCAACTGCAACCATACATTACATCTTGTTTTTTAAACTACTCACATCTTTCTTTTTGAGGAACTCATCAATTCTATCCAGCCATGACTTTTTGTTATTCCCTTTTGTGTTGTAATTTGATTGTTTTTCATTCTCTCTAAGGGCAAGTCTACTCTTTTTTAATTTGCTCCCTCACCAGTTCCAGTCACCCATAGCTTCTTGAGTGCAGAGAGAGACGATGTCAGAAAAAGAAAAGAAAGCGAAGGATATATCAGAGCCAAAAAAAAAGAATATGAAAATTGGATGTGAGAGCATCTATGTAACCAAACATCTGCAAAAGCAAATGAAAAGAATGAAGATTAGTGAGGAGAGTACAATCCCTGAAGGACCTATTTTTCAGGGCCAGTAAGCAAGCATGGATTCCTGGTTATAGTTCAAACTCAGCACCATTTATCTCCTTGCCAACTCACTGCAATTCAGATTACAATTCTTAAAGCCATATCAAAAGGGATTTTTATTTTGAAAAGGCAACTGGGTTGATTTTTTTTTTTTTTTTGAGGAAAAACAAGATGTTTCACTTCCTACCCTGGAAGCTTCATCAGTTGTATTATATACTGTGGGAGATGGAAGGACAGTTGAAATTAGTTGGTGGAATGATAAATTCTGACAGGATAGGTTATAACAGAATTCTTAGTCAGTTTCAGGAACAATTGGGAGCAGCATTAGCAGCATTAGCCTAGAACTTTCATACACTATATAGCAAATAGACTGAATCTATAAGGACGAAGCCAGGAAGGTTGGGGCCCAGAATGGCTTAAAACTGGCAACTAATACAAATAACAACAACAATAGCAGCAGCAGCAATTAATTCTTTCTCTGTGTTAGGTCAATAAAAAAGTCAAAGAAAAAAGTCACTAATGGGACCAGATGGCAAGTAGGTGACAGGCAGCAGGGAGAAAGCAGAACTTAATTCCTTCTTTGCATTTATCTTTGCAAAAGGAAGAAATAGCACAACCTATCAAAAATAGCACTAAGGGAGAGAGACCAGGTATGCAAGTCAAAATAGGCAAGGAATTAGTAAGAGAATACTATGCACTCTGGACAACTATAAATCACCTGGACCAGGTAGTTTACACCCAAGATTCTGAAGGAATCTTGACACCAGAACCATTGAATGTAATCTTTCAAAATTCTTGTAGCACAAAAGAATAACCAGAAAATCACTGGAAAAAAGCTATTGTGGTTCCAATTTACAAAAAGGACAAAAATAGATCCAGGAAATTATAGGTCAATCAGCCTGACATCAATACCTGTGATAATATTGGAAAAAAACAATCAAGCAACTAATATGCGAACACCTAAAAACAAGCAAAACAGCTAGTAGAAGCCATCATTATTAAAAATCTTATTGCCTTTAATAAAATGACTAAATTAGTGGATCAGGGAAATATAATGGACATAATATTCTTGAACTTCAATAATACATTTGACAAGTAGATGCCAGCCTGCTCTTGATAAGAGTATGGTATAGACAGATGCCACCATCAGATGGACTTAAATTGGCTGACCAACCACATCCAGCATGTAGTCCTCAATGGAACTACATTTATATGGAGAGAAACTTGCAGCAGCATACTTCAAAGTTCTATCTTGGGCCAAGTGTTCTTCAACATCTTCACAAAATAATCTAGAAGAAGGGAAACTTATCAAATTTGCATTTTTATTACTATTCACATTCAATGGAAAAAATGATAAAAATGAAAAGGTTCATGGTACTTATCTGTACATGGAAGAGGTAAGGATTGGTTTAACTCCCAGGAATAAAAATATTAGGTAATTACAATTTTTCTGCCTATGAAAATTTACGTTTCTTATAACTTTTCAGGAGCTTCATTGGAATAAAAGTAAAATCACAAAAGCTTAACTCAGCTTATCAATTACTGTGAGAACAAGGTTCTGTAATTAGTTTTAAATCACTGGTAGATTCTAGTATGGTAATGTCCTTTGCCGGACTTTTCATTTAATGATACCTTATCAGAGCTGGGAAATATATAAATAGAAAAGACTTTTCTTTCTATCTCATGAATACCGTCTGACTTGCTAGTCCACTATTTTCTGCTCTGGATGGCACTGGAGCTCTAGGATATCACACAAACTTTTGTTTATCATCTCTAGTCTTTTAAACCTAGCATTTTAAAATGATCCATGGCAGAAATTAAACTTGAGCTCTGGAATACCACACAAGTGAAATATTTTTCACCTGCCAAATAATCTTCACTGGTATACCAGTTTGCTCCAGATATGTATACATATGGTTGTATTGAATTTCAGGAGATCCCATGTACTTCTATATTCATGTGATGGAGATTCTATGTCAGAGTGCACACAATGCGACTAGGTGGGGCAAATACAGTAAACAGAAGTTTATATTTAAATATAGTGGTTTTATCTACAAAAAACATATATACATACAAGTACTTTGAGGCAGGCCTTGAACAAACAGGCAAACAGCATTTACAGCGCGGAAGCACACATGGAGAGAAAGATACGCCCCAACAGGGACTCTCTTATAGTACAGCTTCTTAAAGTGGTAACAGTCACAAAAACCTCATTCCAGCATTACACCATTTTAGTATCACTACAGTATTAATAGCTGGTCAACAATTAAATCGTCATTACCCTGACACTCTATATATTGCTTTATTATTTATAGCAGGCAATAATTTTTACACACAATTTTCAGAACCCCTTTTTCCAAAGTTCAGTTTGTAGTGATTGTTTTTACTTCTTATTTGAAGTGTTGAGAACAAGAAAAAAAATGTCTGTTCTACCTGCAGTTGTTATGGATCATGCAGCAACAAGAAAGGGAGGGAGGGAGGGAAAGAGGGAGGGAGATATTTGATATACATTCAATTCTGATGAGAAGGGCCACTGGCAAAGCTGTGGCAAATTACGTGCCTGCTCATTTTGTCTCAACTATTAAGGATTGCTAGTAGGATCTGAAACCAGGAACAGAAAGGCAATGTAAGAGAAGAGTTCCCTCCAATGGCTAAATAAAGCCATAACATCTCTTCTTGCTTCTAAAATAAAAACAATTAAAAATCCTATTTTATTGTGATTTCAATTGCACTGAAAATAAATTAGTTCAGCTTACCAATTCTACTGACATGATGGGAAAATATCATCTTGGGCTGCTTCAAACTAGCAGAGGGATTATACAAATTTTACATTTCCTGCAATAATATGTCCTGTTCAACTTTTCAAAGATTACAAAAATGTGTTACAAAAAGATTACAAAAATATGACAGATTGTTAAGATAAGAGGAGGAAGCATCTACTCAACATAGCTAGTGATTTATTATATTCTGAAAATTGGGGAAACATAGTAATTGAAGAAAAGAGAATTAAGTGTAGGACAATGATAAATAGACATATAAAGTTAACATAGTTTAAGAATGCTTCGTGAAATCAAGCAGACTTCTTCAGCTGAAAACTTCAAAGTTCTTCTACACTGCTGAAGGATACTAAAGTGGATATAATTCAAAAAGAAAATACTGAAACAGAAACTTTTGATCATAAGAAAAGCAGTGGCAAAGCAGTTTTCCACATGTAATAGCAGACCCTTAAAAACTTTTAAGACAGTAATGTTGTTAAGAAAAAGAAAAAGTCTTCATAAAATGTATGAGCTTTAGTAGGCTAGGCCAACAGTCTGTGTATAGAGCACCCAATTATATGCATCTGAGAAACTCAAAACCAGGATAGGAAAAAGGTAGCCCTTGTCCATTGTTGCTGTCTAGAATAGCAATAGCAATAACACTTAGATATTACTACTTCACAGTGCTTTACAGCCCTCTCTAAGAAGTTTACAGAGTTAGCATATTGCCCCCAACAGTCTGGGTCCTCATTTTACCCACCTTGGAAGGATGGAAGGCTGAGCCAACCTTGAGCCTGGTGAGATGTGATCTGCCAAACTGCAGACACTGACAGAAGTAGCTTGCAGTACTGCACTATAACCACTGCACCACCATGGCTCATGGTATAAGCTTGGTATTTAAAGTGTACTGGTGTGACCAGTGACTATAGCCTCTAATGACTCTATCCTCCATTAATTTACGCATGCCTTATTTAAAACTTTCTAAAATGTGGTCATTACCCATCAGGTTGTAGAGAATTCTGTAGTTTAATTGTGAGCTATATAAGGAACTAGATCCTTCTATTAATCTCTATATTGTGCTTCTATGGATAGCACATTATTCCATATATTTTCCTATAATAACAGGAAATCATCTCCCTGTTTTCTACAAATCTAGAGTTGAAGTAAGTAACTTCTGATTTTGGTTCACGTTTAAATGAAACTTTCTTCTATATCCATGACCTTGTTCTGGAATTGACAGGATTAAGCAGGTAGGAAAGCATGCATTTTTTTCTTCCATTGGATAAATTATGGCATTTTACATCTAAAAAAGCAGAACTGTGACACAAAACCATTGAAAATACCAACGTGACTGGCTCCTCAATGTTGGATCCTCAATGGCCTTGGCAATATTCTAATCTGGAATAGAGAATGATTCAAACAATTGCCCCTAATTACTCTCTCCATCTGTTATATAAAGCCCCATGAATGAACTGGAAGAGCTAAAGTAGCAATTTAGATAGCTAATGCACAGGTGGAGGTAGACTTGATTAAAATCTAATCAGGCACTCCATAAACTCCATTTGAAGTTTTTTTAGTTATGGCATTTGTAGCATACGGAATACCTTTTTTCCTGCTTTTTCTTTTCTTTGCAATGCACATGTTGTATCTCCAAACTCATGTTTAGAGCGTTGTTTTGGGTTGTGAAGTGAAAAATTCAAACCTTTCAAACTGTTTCTCAAAGCTTCAATAGTTAATTGCTGAACATTTATTTTTTTAAAATATTTTGATGTAAGATATTTACCGTATTTGCCGGCGTATAAGACGACTTTTTGCCCGAAAAACATGCCTCCAAGTGGGGGGTCGTCTTATACGCCGGTATATCCACTGCCGGCTTTCGGATGCTTGTTGGGCGCAGCGAAGGCGCCTCTGGCTTCCCGGATCCCCTGCGTCGCTTCGCTTCATCCCGCTCGCCTCGCTCCGCCCGAGGCTGCAGCCTTCCTGCTCTTCCCACGGCCCCTGGCACTCCGCCCTGCCGCTGCAGCCCCGGGATTTCTGGAGGGCGTTTCTGGTGGTGGTGGGGGGTCGTCTTATACGCCGGGTCGTCTTATACGCCGGCAAATACGGTAATGTAAAATACCAGAAGCTTTGATGGATTTGAGGCAAGAAAATCTCGATTCTCCTCATCTCCAGGAAGATTGTGAAAAATTATCTATTCCAGAAGGCTTTTGGGATTTATGTACTGTAGAAAATGCAGTGCCAGGAATGTTGTATTAATCATATTTTTAGAACAATCTTATATTATATTTCTGATTACATACTATTGTACATTATCATTTATTATTGCATTGGTTCTGGATATTGCTTTCAGATTATCTGGCCTAATCTTGAGCTAAGCAGTTGATATATTTGTAAATAGATAGAATTATAAAATAGTTAAAATAGAAATAAATAGGTTAATGAACATTTTGGCCATACATTAATAAAGTTTTCATTATTAGGTGCCTAAATTAATCACTATTAATAAGACACCATTGCACTGATGGCATTGTTTAAAACACGTCTTTCTCTTATAGATAGGGTGGGGAACTCATTTTTATTATTTTTAGTTTGGGTGGGCTTTTCATATTGCACCATGTTTACAATGTTTAGTGTAAGGATATATTCTTCAGACAGCTGGCATGGGAGGAGCAGTCCCATTTATCTCATTTCCCTGTCTTCCCTTTTCTCTTCCTACAGGCTCTCCAAGGACTAGATGTTAACAAATTACCTTAATTATTCCCACACTCCATTCCTTTGGTAGCGGATATGATATAAGCCATATGCAACTCTGTAGGAGTAAATTTATAAATGAAATTCCCAAAGTTTACAGCTCAGAAGGTGATTGAAAGTGGAATTGATGGAAAAGGCCTTCGAGACCATATATTCTGAACAATGTCAAGAATAAGTACTGCAATCTGCACTGCTGAAATTGTGGAGGCAATGGCTTAATTACTATAATTAGCTTGGAATCAAAGCCTATCACTGGAACTTAATAAGTCCCAAGCATAATAAGTTACATTCTAAAATAGCTGATTTTAAAAAAACAGACTTACAGGAAAATGAGAAACAAAGAAAAGATAAATACTTCATTTAAATATTCATTTATATTTGAAGCACTGTTGCTATGCTGGCTAGCCTATTACAGAGAAAGTATAGTGGAGCTATGTATTATGCTATTTTAAAAAATTAATACAATAAGTTTCAAATATGATACTTATAATTGGAAATATTTAAATTTCATAATGATTTCATGATACATATATCCTTTTTTGCCAGTGTCTTTTCATATAAGTTATGTATGTTAAAAGTTAAAGTAAGGAAAAAGAAAAATGGAAAATAAAATAAAAGTAGTAGTTTCCTATCTTCTTTTCAGCAATTGTAAATACAATGGTACATTTGCCTTTTACTCTAAGTTCACAACTTGACTCCTTTCTATTACATCTCCTGTTTAATCAAAATCATACATCACAAGCTCATTTGTTTCTGCTTTATGAAAGTGGTTTCTAGATTATATACACACACACACACACACACACACACACACACACACACACATATAGTCCTTTATCAAAGAAGGCAATATGACCATCTCAGCAAATTCACTAACCATTCCTCTAATGTGGTAATTGTAGATCTTTGTATCTTTGCACATACAACAATCTTACTGCAGTTATCCTATACAAAAACAAAGTTCCATTAGTTTTTCCCCAGCTATTAAATTGATATTTAAAATTCTCTGAATCAGTATGTGTAGTTGAATCTAAAACATTCTAGTGTTTTTACATGTCTGCCAAGCATGATGTCCCTTATTGTTTTTCATATTTCAAATTTGATGTGTCTTTATACATTCTAGACAATTTCTCTGGTGACATATACCTGGTACATCATTTTAATTTCTTTTTGTTTTCCTATTAATATTTCAATTCCCTTTCAAAGTTCTTCCAAAACCAACACTATACCATCTGCAAAAGCCCTTAATTTTTAAGTTTATTTTTAAAACTGTAATCCCACAATCCTCTCATCTTGCCTTATATTTCTATTCAGTATTTCAGGAGCCAAAATAAACAACAGAGGAGATAGTGGACATCCCTGTCTTTTTCCTTTCTGTATCTCACAAGTCTTTGTTGGATCTCCACTTACAATTATTTGTGTTTTCTGTGAGGTATAAATCAATCTTTCCCATTTTATAAAGCTCTGTCTCTCCAAAGTTCATATCTTCCAAAACTTTGAACAAGAAAGTACAGTTCAAATTGTCAAAGGCCTTCTCTATATCTAAGAAAATCAATATGGCCTGTTTTTCATTATGTTACTTCAAATACTTCAAAATGTCCAATACACACACACACACACACATAGAGTGACTGTCATGCACATGCACGCATACACACAAAAAAAAAAACCACTTAAAATTAAAATAAAAGAATGAAAAAAGTATAAGGGACAGAAAATGAAAAGTAGAAAGAAAAAAGAAAAAGTAGAGCATCTATAAAGCACCTCTAGCTACATCTGTTACCCAGGATTTCAGAAAACAGTATTTCCAAGCCCTCATAGACCTGCCTAGAGCAAAAGGTTTTTGGAAAAAGAAATGATGGACTAAAAATAGCTCCATGAAAGTAGAGGTGATGATCAAGATGAAGAACAAAAGCTCAGTGAGTAGACCAGCTCTTTGAATCACTGTGGTTTTAGGAGAGGACCAGAGACTATCCACAAATGCTCCAGACAGTTAGGCAGTGTTTTTAAAAGTATACTAAGTTCGCATACCTCCTTTTCTAATCACATTAATCATGTGAACACTGGGCCATATCTAACAAAATGAAATTCAATGTAAGTAAAAGTAAGGTTTTACAACCAACTGTACCAAAAAAACCAACTGTACAGGTACACACTGGGTGAAATTTGACTTAATTTGACTAACTGTGAGAGGGATCTGGGAGTCCAAGTGGACAATCGCTTAAATATGAGCCAACAGTGTGCAGCAGCAGCCAAAAAAGCCAATGAAATCCTAGGCTGTATTAATGGACGGAGAGAATGAAGATCATGTGAAGTATTAGTACTTTACAAATATTTAGTAAGACCAACCTTGAAATACTGCATTCATTTTTGGTCACCACATCATAAAAAAGATGTTGAGATTCTGGAAAGAATGCAGAGAAAAGCAACAAGGAGGATTAGAGGGGTGAAGGCTAAAACATATGAAGAACAGTTTCAGGAATTGGATATTTCTAGTCTAGTGAAAAAGAAGGACTAGGGGAGACATAATAGCATGTTCCAATATTTGAGGAGCTTCCACAAATATGAGGGGATCAACCTATTTTCCAGAGCACCAGAAGGCAAGACAAGAAACAATGTATGGAAACTAATCCAGGAGAGAAGCAAGAACTAAGAAGGAATTTCCTAACAGTGAGAACAATTAACCAGTGGAATGGTGTGCTGCATCACTGGAGGGTTTCAAGAAGAAATGGATAGCCATTTGTCTCATATGGGATAGGGTTTCCTGTTCAAACAAAGGGGTGGACTAAGTGACCTCCAAGGTCTCTTCCAACATGTTCTATGTTCTCACATTCAGAAATTGCTTAGTGACTATTTTTCAGCTATTAGAAACCATTGGAGTGACACATCTGAAAGCACTATAATACTGTTTCACAATTAAACACAATTACATTAATGAGACATTGGACTATTGATTTTATTTTTGTTGTATGCATTCTTGTTCTGTCTTGCCTTTCCTCTTTCCCAAAAGATGAAAGAGTACAAACCCACACAAACACAGGCAGGCAAGCTGGCTTGGACTTCACAGAGTTAATTCTTTGGAACTGATAATATCCTTGGCATTCCAATACCCTCTGCCTGCCAAGTCCGAACTGATAACAAATAAAAATCTACTCACAGAAAATTACAAGGCAGTCCACAAAAATCATTCACGAAGAAAATCTGAAGTAAGATTAACTTTGTCTCGTACACTTTTATCCCCTGTGGGGTGTGGCTCAATGACTCAGCTCACTCTCTGACCCTCCCACGCCTCCTGCATTGCTGCTCACGTTTCTCCCTATGACGCTGCTTAGGATCAAGCCAACACTCTTCCTCTTTACTCCCTGTCAGGGGCTGCTCCGATATGCCTTCCTCCTGATTAATCTCAGGCTGTTCCTCTCGGTTGTCTGATGAAACCTGAGGCATTATCAGGGAGGAAGGTCCTGGGGAGGACGGCATTGCCAGAGAGGAAGATCCTGGGGAGGAAGGCATTCCCAGTTCCTCCTCCTCGTCTTCCAGGTCCTCTTCCTCTGACAGCATAGGCTCGGGAATCGGGGCCACAACACATTCTAGTACAACTTCTGGTAGTTTCCACAAACAAACAAATAAAATGACTAAAGCACAGTAAAATCAACATAAAACTTATTTCTATTAGGAACAATTCTCATAAAAGTAATCACACTTGAAGGCCTTATATATACAATACTATATAACACCACTCTAAAAAATAAATACATAAACAAAATAGGTGCCAATGAAATATCAGTAAGAGATTAGGAGTAGAGAGGAATTCTGAAGAGAAGCAATGAGACTAAAACTCTTATTACCTTATCTTGCATGGCAATGTTTAGAAAGTGTAATGCAAGTTATAGTCAACTAGAGGGCAGAAGTTGTGATAAAAGCTGTTTTAATCTCTTGAAATATTTAATCAATAACAATAATAAAGACATTAAATAAGACAGAATAACAGAGGTGGTATTCAGCAGGTTCTGACCAGTTCTGGAGAACGGGTAGCGGAAATTTTGAGTAGTTTGGAGAACTGGAAAATACCACCTATGACTGGAGATTTTACAGCATCCTTCCCCTTCCACACCCACCAAGCCACACCCACAGAACCAGTAGTAAAAGAAATTGAATCCTACCACTGCAGAATTACTACATTGTTTAAAATATATTTCATTTGCATACACCCCACAACACATCAATGGAGTATCAAGTATTAAGGAGTACCTGCACAAAAGAAAAAGCAGAGATAATCAGAGGATGACTTGGATGAGTACCATTTGTCAGTGTTTTTCATTAGCAACCTATTCACAAAACTAGTAGGCATGAGCAGCTGACATGTAGCAGGTGTTCTAAACAACATGCTGAGAAATTCATTGAATGTGAGCAATCTTATCACTGGGATAATTTTCACCACTACAAAGGCTTGAAATGATGTACTTAAAAATAAGTGTTATCTGATTGTGATGTTGCAGGTATTTTATCCTACAGAGACACTTCTATTAGCCCAATTATTTTAAACTGTTATGTTATGACCACCCATTTATCTAGTTAAGCTACAATTGACCCTATCATAGGATTGCTATGATTTGGTGCATTGACTTCTTTCCAAACTTCTAACTTTTATTGGGGGAGAGATATGTGTGGGAGAGACAGACAAACAGGGGTGGTTTCAAATATGGCCTCTCATGGCAGTGAATGATTCTACAAACCTAAAAAGTAGGGAGGTTTAGTACTATCTGTTTAAGTTTATTCTTTGCTATTTTCTTTGGTTTGGCAGTTTTCACCTGGCAAGTGTTTTAAGATAAGATATATCAACAACTGTATTGTCTTTTAAAGTTTCTGGTATTTCAGCATTCTGTCTATAATATATCTCAAAATCTATTATTATCATTCTCATTTTTCCTCAATCCCTTTTAAATTTATTTTTCTTAACTTTAAATAATTATGACACTCAAAAAATTCATTTTCTTCCACTGTAAGTTTGTCTTCATTTTCTAAATTTTCTATTATCTCAAAACTTTTTTATTTTGAACTAAACCCTTCGTGGAACCTGGTTAACCCTCTTCCATTTGAATTTAAATTATTCATGTTCTGGGGATTAACAAACAGGTATTTTAAAATGGGAGCACATTACTTCTCTATCTTTTTTTATTTCAAAAAGAAGAGAGACAGAATAGATCAGAAAATGTTTGAGACAAAGAACACTCTGTTTTATAACATAAAAGGTTGAGTTCATGTCATAACATCACAACCACTTCCTATTATCAAAGGTCAAAAACATTATTCACATGTCAACTAAATTTATAAATATATTTCCCATGGAGTTGAACTGAAAGCATGAAATAAACAGAACACAGGGAATTATGAAGATGAATTAAGAACAGTATTTCCATGGTTTAATTGCTCCATTAGTCAAGTAAAGGAGCAGTGCTTTCATTTTAGCAGATTTTAAAGGAGGATGTCAGGGCTACAAACATTGACAGGGATTATCAGAATTTTAGAAGTCTTGTTGATTCCATATGATCGGGGTTAAAAAGAAATAACACAGTTGCTATATAGAGAAATCTTTTCAAACTGCAACTTTTTATTCCTACCTCTCTGGTATCTGTAATATTTCATTTGGGACACATTTAATTCTAGACAACCCAATGAAAACATGAGAAATGCAACTAGTCTGTTTTACTTACATTATATAAATTGCATGTATATCTATGGAGATGCATGCATTTGTGAATGCATGAATGAATGAATGATATGATACTGAAGACCAGGAGCCTTCACTGTGTGCATCAAAGATGCCAAAATGGTATGCATAACCACATGATCAAATCTCCACCCTTTTAACATGCATGTGATACATTCAATACACATTAAAAATTGATTTGATTCTCCAGTCACAACCATTTTAACTTAATGGATACCCCCTGCAGATGCACCTACTATGGATTGTGCAGCCAATATACACTGTTCTTTGACAATTATCATCAGTGGCCATTTCATTCTTATTTTCTTCCCTATCAGAAGGAGCCTTGCAGTGACAAAAGAATGATCACTATCTGCTTGGGAAGAAAAGCTAAAAGGACCTCAACATTTGTAAAATAAAAAGGGGAGTTAGAACAGGTAATCATACAAATATTGTACTAGCTGTTATACCCCCAAACATGAACGTAACCTCCAGAATTATTGTCATCAAAACACTGAAAATGAATAGATCAAAATTAAAAATTAATTGAGCTAAGTTCTGCCCAGCATTGTTAATACCGTCCTTTTCATCAGAATTCTGTGACCTTATTTATTAAATCCCAAACCAGTTTTATTGATATATGTACTAAGTACTTTGTTGCTAGGACTTAACCATACATTGAAGTCTCTTGTCAAGATGAATTTTGTACTGCAAAGTTTAAGTAGCAGTTTTAATATACAGTCATAAAATTGGTTTTTCTTGTCCTTTGTTTGGGTGGCAATTTACATTGGCATAGCAAGACATAGTTTAATTTAAAACCCTCTGATTCTTTATGTGTTTTGACCAAAACACTTTTCCAATAAAACAAACAATAACCAAAGGGAACAGAAACCTTTTATTAAATCTTACGAATCCCTGGTTAAAAGGTTGCTGCAAACTAATTAACTTTGATAAGCACAAACCTCGCCAAAACTGTGCGAGACTGCCAAGAATCATAGATAAGAAATATTTCACAACACAAGAGTCTTCAAATACCAACTAAGATACTGCAATGTCCACGAGGCTGGAGTTTCAAAATGTTTTTGCTTCCTACAAAGAACATCTGATTCACAGCTGGCTTTTATCTTCTTGAAGGAGGGGCCATTACCTTGCAGCCTTACTCCCGAGTCACCCATGCCGCTGCAGCTGTTCTTTCCTATGAGCAACCCTGCACACATGTACACTTGGCACAGGGTCCTCGGGAACCTCCTCATCGCTGCTGCCAGCCCCACAATCTCTGAAGGCAGCAGTCCACTCCCTAATGGTCCTGGTCACTCATCTGAGTCCTCGCTTTCCTCAGCCATCCATACCTGCTTCCGGCTAACCACAACATTATGTGCAAGAGAATAGCAATAGTCAACTAATTACACATTACAGATAGTAGTGATAGATGATATTTTGGCAGAACTTAAAATACTGATATACTGTGAACATGTACCCCACTACAACAGGAGGTAGTCTACAGTGAAAAAATATACAGTACATCGCTCAATCCCTACTCTGTCACTTTCTCATCTTTTCTGTAAGAAATTCATATCAATATTTGTAAAGTGATCATTCATTTTTGAGTGTTATTCTTATATTTCATAAGACTAAGAACATCTTTTCAAAGTAGGTTCTTGGAACAAAAAGGCTAATGTTCAAATCTGTGTTAAAATTGATGGCGGGTTATAAATTTAAAGAGGTTCTTTGTTTTATATATGTATGTATTTGTGGTTGATTAACCCTTACTACAAGAAATAGAGGCATTTGGCAAAGTAGCAGGATTTAAAATTAATAAAGAGAAGACTAAGATAATAACAAAAAATTGTACTAAAAGGCAAAATGAGGAATTGACAAGAAAACTAGGGATTCAGACAACAAACAAAATAAAATATCTAGGAATTTGTCTCACAGTGAAGTGTTCTACAATAAAGGCTGATAACTACGACAAATTAATAGATTCAGATACAGAAAGACCTAGACAGATGGGCAAACCTACAAATCTCTTGGATGGGAAGAATAGGCACCATTAAAACCAATGTATTACCAAAATTGTTGTATCTCTTTCAAACCGCGCCAGTCAAACTGGAGAAATTTGAACTGAATAGAAGAATTAGTAAATTTATTTGGCAAAAGAAAAAAGCAAGAGTAAAATATAAATTAATGCAGGATACTAAAAGCAAGGGAGGACTGTCCCTTCCAGACTTCAAGCTATATTACCAAGCTGCGGCAAGTACTTGGATTAAGGATTGGATTGGAGGACAAAAGAATATTGACAATAGAAGGTTTCGATCTACAGCTTGGCTGGCACGCGTTTCTTTGGGATGGGAAAAACAGAACCCATAGTTACTTTCAAAAACATTGGATAAGAGACGCTCTATTATGTGTATGGGAGGCAATTAAAAAAAAACCACTATGTGAAAATACCTTTCTGGCTATCTCCAATGGAGGCATTAATATATCGTAATGCCATGGATCTGAATAAAACAATAAAATACAAAGAACTCATAACAGATGAAGGTGACCTGAAAGCACAGATACAACTAAAAACACAAGGAATTGAAATTGGGTGGTGGCCGTATCTCCAAATTCAAACAAAACATAAAAAAGACAAGGAATAATTTGGATTTTACAACAAAGAACAGAAACTAGACAAAATATTACAAGGAAGTGAAAAAAAATGATTACTAAATTATACAATTGCTCATTGGAATTTAAAATGGAAGAGGAAATGGTTAAGGAGAATATGATAATATGGGATAAAAATTGCAGTCATAACATCCACTTAGAACAACGGGAACAAATATGGCAAGCCAACTATAAATTAATGTTATCAGTATCATATAAAGAGAATATCTATAAAATGTTCTACCGGTGGCACCTTCCACTGGCAAGACTGGCAAAAATGTTTCCCAATATGTCACCCAAATGCTGGAAGTGCAATCATAGCCAGGGAACGTATTTTCACATGTGGTGGACAATGCCCCAAAGCTTGAAAATACTAGTCTAAGATACAGGGATGGTTGGAAGAGATGACAAAATTAAAGATCAAACTCAATCCAGAGACCTTCTTATTGGGAATATCAGAATGTCATGGAGTACTACACATCATCACAGCAGCAAGAATAACCTTTGCCCAAAATTGGAAATTAACAATTGTACCCACAGATCTAGCAATAATCAACAAAATTTACCAATGCGCAGAAATGATTACATTAACTATGATATTAAAAAACAAGGAAGAGGGAGGATTTTTTACAACATGGAATACATGGTACAAATGGTTAAATGAAGATATATAGATGTATAGTGAAAATGATTAAAGAAATATCATGGAAAACAGAAATAAGGATAAATGTATAGCTATGCATATATGTATAGTATAGCTATGTATATAAGTGTAGTAGCGTAGTAATATAGAAAAACAAACAATGTATCACGACGTATTAATAACTTACATAAATAAGAAATTAGGAATTAGATTTAAGATATTTTTGAAGTAAATGATTTCAATCAACACTAATAGAGATGTACACTGTTATGAAAACACTGTAAAATGTGAGAACGTGATTCTCTTTTTAAAATATTTTTTTCTTGAATAAAAACTTTTTAAAAAATTTTAAAAAAGAGGAAATCATTATGTTGTTAGCAATTTAGTATTTGGTTTCATTTAGATATCCACTATTATTTCTCAACATGGGATGCTCAAAACTGCTTTTCATGCATGATGTCAAAAATTAAGGCTACTGATAGACTAGATTGTAATGCAGACAATCTAGAATTCTTTTGGTGCTGGGGGAGCTTCTATATTTAAAAATTATCTGTTTTAATCTAGGAAAGTTATATCTCTGAGAACAGTGCTGTTGAAGAGTTAAGCAAGGCAGATTAACATATAGTCCCAATAGATCTTGTTTTAAACAATTCAGTCTTTGGGGAATGTGTGCTTGGTATTTCTTTGGTAGCTGACAAAATTAATTTCTCATTGATAGAGATGAGATTGTTGGTTCATTACAGGCAGCCTTGTTTTCTCTGTTCAAGGCCATCTTATCAATGTTTATGGTTTACTTCAAAATTAACTTATCTGGCTTTGTGCCCAAGTTTTCTTTCAGATAATAATGATCCAATAACAAGTCCTTGAATTTTCAGCTTGGATAGCTTTTGCAAAGGTACACATTTTTAAATTTCATTTCAAATTGATGGAATAGCTGAACTATTAGTTTTATTTTAAATACTATGTCCATCAAAGTTATTAGGAAGCCAGCACTCATTTTCATATCAATTTTTGATATGTGAATATAATAAATCAGTGAGCTGAGTGAAAGAATAATAACTGCGTAAACTATGCATGCTTGTTAATATTGTTAAGTTGTTAGTATTTATAATTGAAAGTGTTATTTGGGATCTTTGGAGATCTTGAGTGAAAAGAAAACTTTTTAATGATCTTTAGAAAGGGTGATAATGGAATTTTTGTTGGAAGAACTTCTACATCTACAAGACATTTAGATAGGAATTTCTTCTTAACTTGTGACTTGGAAAAATAACCATTTTAATGGCATGTGAACAGATAACTTATTCAATATCTTGCAAATTCTAGAATATAGATTTGAACTTTGCAGAAGTGTTAGGACTATTACCTTCATTACATAAATTAATTAACTGTGGACCATTAGGTAAGATGTAGTTCATATTTTGGGGGGAGTGGGCAGTTTCTACATTAGATTCCTCCTAAGGTCTAATATCATTAATGACTCACACTGATTATGTAATGAAAATAATTCATCATTCTTTGGGTAAGAGCACAATTTTGTATTCTTTGAAACAATTGAAAAAGAGTCTGTTCTTTCTTTTTCTTCCTACATACCTAGGTCAGAAAGTACCACCTATTACAATAATTCTGGAGTTCAGTCTTTTATCAGTCAAAGATATTTAGCAAGTAAAAAAAATATACATAAGTATATGAGCCAATAGATTAAACATTTAGAAAAATTGACAGTTGTTGTATCATATCAAAGATGGTTCAAAACAAAAACCATTTGGCAGTGTTTTATTTTCTCAGGACTTTGAGAGACAGGTGAACATTTCCACAAATATCATAGTCTATTTCCAGCAATGTGTGAGTTCTAACTTTTGGAAGCTGAACTAGAGCTAAAATGTCTAGAAAATCCAAAGAAGAGTAGATATTACTTTGGAAAAGGTATTCAGGAAAAATCCTTATGCTGAAATCTTACCTATATACCGGTAATTGAGGTATCTGCATGTGGTCATTCTTTTTAAATCAATGAAACATGACTAGGAACTTGGTATTTGCATCAGGTTATCCACAGACAGTCTCCTTGATGTACACCAATTCTCTGTCTCGTTTGACTTAATTTTTTAAAATAAGTTTTTTTAACATTGAAGCCTATAAAGTGGCATACTGCAAAGAAAGGTTTCAAACTTTAGTCTAACCATTATTTGTAAGCATGTCTCTATATCTCAAAAGGAGTTCCAAATGCATCCAGAAAAGTGAAAATTATGGGTTGCATCCCAATGATTTATACAGAAACTTACTCATCCATCTAGGAAAAAACAAGAAAGTGGGAAATAATAAAGCCAGAAAGACTGGCCTGGTTTGATACTAGTCATTTCTTATATTGAGGCCATTTTATACATTTTTATCTAAATCAATACTTCTGGAAAACAGAAATCAAGCTACTGTGTCTTGGAAGAGGAATCTGACTACTGATATGTTCATAATCTATTTGGCAACATTATATTGTCTTCATATTTCTTTATCCATCATATATTTGCTTTTCAGAAGTCTCAGAAAACTTGCACTACAGCAGAATTTCCAAAATTTAATTAATTCTAAAGTATACTTAATTGAAGAAAGACAAATGCAGTTTTCTGGTTTTTCCTAAAAACTTCTGAATATTATATAGAATTTTAAAAGAGCATGTTCCAAATGAAAATATCAGCATCATCTATGCAAAGCATTATATGAAATATAAAGGCAAGCATGATTAGCATAATTACAAGGCCACTTTAAATTGCTGCTATCAACTGAAAAAATTACTCATGCATCTATAATATTATATTTTTCTTAAAGCATATTAGAAGACTACACGACTCAGCAAATATCTAACTGCTTTTTAATTATCTTCTACATATTTTGCCAGAGACTAATGGAAAGAAATCTCAAATCAATTGGTTTACTGACACTTCAGTGAAACAAAACAAAACAAGTCTTTTAAAAAAGAACTGTATCATATACTGGGCAATGAATAAGCGTTGCATTCACAAATAAATTTAAAGTGTGTAACTATTGCTTACTATATACTCAAATATACTGATGTTATACATAACTTTGTATTACCCGAGGTGTTCTGCATAATGTACAACTCAAAGAACTGGAGTCAATCCATTTAACAACGAATTCCTCTGCTTGTTGGCAAAACCATGTTTTGAAGGCCTTCTGGAGGACAAACATGATTGGGATCGGCTATACTTCAGGGAGAATGTTGTTCCATAGAGTAGGGGACATGATATAAATGGTTTTCCTCTGAGGTCCCAGCCAATTAAACACCCTAGCTGATAGAATCCATAGCATGTCTCTTCTGGCAGACCCAATGGCATGGGTATATAGGGGGAGAGGCAGTCTTTCAAATAATCTGGCCCCATGTCATGTGGGGATTAAAAGTCATTACCATCACCTGGAATTGAACCCAGATACAAAATAATAGGGAATGCAGTTCACAAAGCATAGTATTAACATGTTCAGTTCTTGGAGCACACATAGCTGCTGCATTTTTCATCATCTGAAGCATCTGATTAGTCTTTAAGGACAGTCCCTTGTAGAACATGCTAAGTAGTCCATCCAGGACTGACTAGGTCATGAGTGACTGAAAGTAGAGTAAAAGTATTTTTTTTCTGGTATCTTTTATTTTCTTTCTCTATAAGTTTCAAGCTTGTGATTTTAGGACAATAAAGAAGAAATCCATAGCTTCCTGGGTAAGATATTCCTTTAGGTGTATGAGTGGTGCTGTCACATGTCCCCTTCTGTTAGTCTTTTTGTCTGCAGGCTCAATCACTTTATTTTTCACAGCACTTGATTTGCAATCTCTTCATTAAGTTGATAGCTCTTTCCTAAAGTTATTTTGTTTGTTAAAATACTTTTAAAGTGTTAGAAATTTACCTACTTGCCTTACAATTCTTTATTCACAAAAGTAGGAGAATCAGTTTAAGGAAATAAATAACTTACCTACATTATTATTTACTAAGTATTTAAAGTAGGACATCATTTTGTTTTTTAAAAATCTTCAAAATCATTGTAGTAAGCAGAGCAATTGCCAATAAAAAGGGCCAGTTAAATTCCCAAATCTCTTTGGAAATAGGTAAAACTATTCAGACGACAATCTCTTGTGTTGCGATCATGTATTTCCTGTTAATAAATCTCCTTCCAATTATAAAATCCACTAATCCTTGATCTGATCAGATTCTTGCTTACTGGAACACCCAAACATATATACGACATTTCAGCCACCGACAGATTGGATTTAACTGTGCATATTTGTAATCTAAAATGTTTCTTTTGTGATCAGAATCCCTTGGCCTGTGGCAGCCAAAACAGCTGGAACAATTCCATTCACATTGAATATATTTATCCCTTAGAAGATTATTACTTAGATAAAAATCCTGTTTGGGGTTGTAAGCTTGGCTTGTCAAGAAAACATTCCCATAATCATCCAAACATTAAAATGATAGGCCATAGCTGTAGATGTACTAATCAGGAATCAGCAGGAGATTCATCAAGCTTCTTGACACATTTCTTGGTTATGTACATTATTGAGTAGTAAAAGCCACAGCAATTTTAGTGTCTGACAGCGCCCTTGACAACTGAAGAACTATAATACAATATCTATCTCCTTTGCATCTGATTTTAGTAACCATAGACTCAGATGTTATGGAATACAAGAAAGTGAATCCTTTTTCAAAACAAGTACAGTGCATATGTGACACTCTTGCAGCTTGACTCTCTGCATATTTATTTGAAATCACATCTTACTATGTCAAATGAACTCCGTAGGCATTGTTTTCCATACAGCATCATAATGTTTATTAATTTAGCAAAAGGCCACTACCAAGACTATAATTATTACCATTCGAAACTGAGCCTTTTGGAGACATAGAGTAACATGCTGTGAGAGATTGTTAAAGGCAATTTTTTTCCTGATACAAATAGCATATCAAAAATTTATTATTTTTTTAACAAATTTTATTCAGTTTTTCACATTAAAAACAAAAATCTCTTTTTAGTAGACAACATATTTCTGGGTCATCACCTTTACGTACAAATATGACAGCAATTATACATTCATATATGCATACTTAATTCTATTATTACCTTTTCCATTCCAAATTTTCAGTAAGGAGAGAAACAAACACATTAATTCTAGCCTCTTTCATTAATCTCAATCAAAACATCTTTTTGTTTCATTTCAATTATTTCAAATATAATCCTTTAATATTTATTTTAAAAATAAAGACAAACAATATGTGTTTGCATAATAAAATAATAATAATAATAATAATAATAATAATAATAATAATAATAATAATAACAATAATAACAACAATAATAACAATAACAATAATAATAAAGTTACCAATGTCCCTCCTTGCTTTTAATAGTCTATGTTAACTTATTAATTTAGTTGGTTCTTTAGTCTGTCATATTCCCTTTCCATTACACATTCTTTTTATAAATTCTAGATTAATACAAATTTTAACACTAAAAAAAAAAAAAGTATAGGTTTCCCCACTTTTACTGCTTTGAGTGTGACACCTCAATGATTAAAATATACCTTTATTCCTAATTTATTAGACCCACAAGGAAAACTGAAAACCCGACAAGAATTACAAGAGCGAGGATTTAAAATTGATCAGTGGGTGTACCTTCAAATTCATAGTAGATATAAACAAGATATTAAGGAATTTGGAATCTACAATAAATTACAGACTTTAGATAAAATTCTATTAGGACCGAGCAAAAAAAATATATCTAAATTTTACAAACATTTATTAGAAACTGAATTTGAACAAGAAATTGTCAAAGGAAATATGATTGCGTGGAGCAGAAACGTGGGACGGAGCATTACTCTAGCAGAATGGGAAAGGATCTGGAACAGGAACATTAAGATCATGAAATCAGCAGCTTATAAAGAAAACGCATATAAAATGTTTTATAGATGGCACCTGCCCCCTTCGAGATTGGCGAAGATGCACCCCAACACGAGCCCCAATTGTTGGAAATGCCAAAGCATAGAAGGTACCTTCTTCCATTTGTGGTGGTCGTGCAAGGAAACCCAGAAGTACTGGCAAAAAATTAGGTGCTGGCTAGAGGAAATAACCAAGGAACAAATACAGTACAAACCAGAGTCCTTCCTTCTAGGAATTTTCGATAAACAAATACCCAAAAAATCGAAGTATATTGTAATTCATATCTTAACCGCAGCCAGACTGGCATTTGCCCAGTGCTGGAAATTATCTTCCATTCCCACTGAACATATGGTTATTCAGAAAATTTTACAATGCTACCGAAATGGACAAACTAACCCAAGCACTAAAAATAAAGAATCCTCATCCTATTACAACAATTGGAATCCTTTGTATAATTGGCTAAACCAAAGATAGATCACCTCTAGGAAAATTATGGCCGAGGGCCTCCGAAGCAGAGATAAAGAAAAGCACCGCCGATGATACTTTTGAAGAAGAAAGGATCTTACAGACAGTCACAAAATATGGTTTTATTTTAACTGTTTTCCCTACTCTATCCTTCCCCTCCCTTACTCTTCCCTTTCCCCTCTCTTAGGCTTTCCTCTCTCTCCCTCTTGGCCTGTGCCAAGGTCTATTTGTCTTTTTGTTGTACATAATTTGTAGTTATGTTGTTCTTATAAAGGTAAAACTAATAAAGTATTTTTTCAAAAAAATAATAATATATACCTTTATTCCCTCATCTTGATTCCCAATAAACCATTATTTTTAAGAAGTTACAATAATAATCATTACATCTTTTCATTTGGATTCCGCAGCATATTTCCCCCCCCCTTGGTTTTTAATAAGAGTTATCAGTATCTATATTACCCTATTTTCTAAATATTTTTTATTGCAGAAATATTCTTATTACCCCTTGTCACCCTGCAGAATCCCCTTTTTAATTCATCAACCATTACCTCTGAAAAAACAATTTCTTTTCAACATTTTACTATTTCCATATTTCTTTATTTCATGCACCTGTTTCTTACTGCTTCTCCTCCCCCTCTTTTCCCCATATCTTTTCTCATTCCAGTTTATATCCCTCTCTTTCTTAATATCTTCCTTTCCCCTTTAGTGCTGGGTCTTTCTGCCTTTCCCAACTTCACAGGTATTACCTTTGATTGCCTTCTTAAATCTCAACTTTTTAACCTTCCTTCTTTCCCCACTTCTTTGTAGTGTTCTTTGTGTTAATTGTCTATTTAAAATGTCTTCTCCTTGAGTTGACTCCTCCTCCTCTGACGCTCTTTCTTCTTGTTTTCAATCGCCATTTCCATTTTTTTCTAACACAGAGCAAAGTGATTTACCTCTTTCCTGTAGTAATTCTCTCATATTTTTAAGTTCCATTTTTAATTCCCAAAGAGATATCATCATTACGCATTCTTATATTTTATGATCGTTAAAGTCCACAAAAAAAAAAAAAAAAAACCCTTTTACTTTCCTTCTTTCTTCTTTCAATTTTCTAAAGTTCTCAGTTATTCCAGCCAGGGTCTATACCAAAAACATCAATCAATCCCACAGTCAGTCTTTCCTTGCTTTTTCCTTTATTCTGGTTCTGTTTTCACTTTCTAAGATTCTTACTTTGTTTCAATATTTCTTTAATGTTATATCCACACAAGTTCATTCAGAAACAGGATGCTTTCCATTTTGTTTGAGCTCAAGTTTTTGTCAAAAGGGGGCACTCTCCATTATACAAAGTCTTCATCTTTCTCCCCTGTTTTTTTATTTAGGGTTTTTCGAACCTCAATATTCCAGCACAGTCCAGTCTCCAATTTGTAAACTTTATTATTATTATTTTTTGACAATCTTAAGTCCAGCTTTATTTTATTCCTGTTTATTCCCAAAATATTTTAGTCCAATTTAGTTAAATCTTTAGTTCCAGCTTCTTCCTTTCCCGGTTCGAAGCCCCACTTAGCTGTCAAAAATATTTTCTTATTTTTTTTCCTGTCCCTTTGTAATTTTGCCGCTCACTTTTCTTTTCTTAAAAATTCCATGTTACCTTAATCCCGGGGTACTTTTGTTTAGTTCTATTGCCCAGTTGTCCCGGTTCAGATGTTATCCACCTCTTTCTTCCCTCCTGCACAAATCTTAATCCAGCTGAGTCCTCCTCTTCGGGTGGCCATTTTAAACCACCACTGCAGTCGTCTTTGGGGGGAAAAAGACCAAGCCCAGGGGGGGAGATGCAGCTCCCCTCAACTTGGCTTGCGGCTTTCCCTTACTCCGCCGCTTCTCCAAGGCAGCTTCATCCCCTAATCGTAATGATCGGGCTCTCCAACGAAAGAGCACAGACCATAGCCACAGAGAGTCGCGATCTACGGTCCGTCAGCAAGGAGGCTCCGCCTTCGCCTTCAGCATATCAAAAATTTATATCAAATTTGGGATCAAATAAGTAAAAGTGGGTAAATCTCTTAAATTTTGCAGGGAGTGAAAAATACTTCAATCTTTTCTCAAACAAAAGAATTTCCTTAGGTATAAAGAGTTTCCTCACATCTTCCCTTGGTATTTAATGGAACCATGGAGAACATATGCATCATTTGAGGAAGAATTCTACAAATGACCATTCATAAACATAAAAATATACAAAAATGTGACATTTCCCATATTAGGCTATCTTAAACAGTTATTTTCTTCAGCAAATTCTTTTTCAGAATTTTTTTTCTAGCGAGTAAGGAAGTTGTTGACCAAAGGAAGAGAATATTACTTGTCAGTCTGCAGAGCACATGTTTTGAATACATAAGGCTTCTATTTCTAATCCAGGATCCTCCAAAAATTTTTGGAAGCAACTGATCACAAAGCCTTTGAGACTTCCTGACAGTCATAGTAGATAAAATTGGCTTAGGTGGACACACTCTTTCTTTAGGTACACAGTAGATTTCTATAACTGCTTAAAACCTCTGGAAGGAGCTGTGATTAGAAAAGTTCAGGGATATATAACTACCCATATCTGTCTGGACTTCAAAACTGGCTTCTGTTGTAAGTATGCTTCCTTAATCTAATTCTTCTACTACAATTGTTGCAGAAGCATATCCAATATTTTGCTTTAACCTAGGCAGAGGAGATCGTTGAAAACCCCATCTGATTCAAGATGAATCCCTTCCTGAAATGTTTCATTTATGTTATGAAAATTGTTAAAATGTACTTACTAGCATTGCATGTTTTCCATTTTCTTCCTATTATTCATTTTTGGTGTCAAAATTTATATAACTGGGAGTTTTATGTATGAGCCTCCATTAATACTAATACAAATTTGGAATTGTATGTACAATATTTATAGTCAAGACTGAGGAATTGTCTTTTCAGCTTTCATTATTTTATATAAGTCTCTGACCTTAATGCTGAGGACTAAATAAAACAACAAAACCAAAGCTGATCTCTTTGGCTCTAAATTTTCCCACTTCAAATGTACATAGTTATATGAATGCACAACACATTCATCTAAATTAAAGCTCATTCCAGAGACATATAATTAATCTTTTTTTCGTAAGTGAAAGTGTTAGATTGCTAAAGAACAACATTAATTGATAATTACTTCTAATTCATTTAAAAAAAACCTAAAATTTCAAAACTATTCTAACTTTTTACTGACATTTAGTGGACAAGATACAAATTGCGTCCTTCAGATTCTAATAAACTGAAAATGTTCTAAATACAGACAACTGGGTTTAAAGTATTTCTATTACATCTAGAATAAGGCAATTAATGTTCTTATAAGAAAATGAGGGGAAGTCCTAGAATTAAATAGTGCAAAATATTATGAGATATTTAACTTGGATCCTAACTCTGATTATTTGTATCTGTTTCAGGCTGGTATCAGGCTAGGATAAAATGATGAGACAGTATTAGTATCACTTAGTGATAACCTTTGTCAGAGACTAGAATTTTAGGAGCATTCTCCAGCTATTGTTTTAGCTCTTGTAAAAATGACAGATTTAAGATTAGGCCTAGACCTCCTGCTTTACTGAACTGAGAATTGGAATGCCTTGTTATTTAAGCATTTTCAAAATCAAAATGATAGAAAATATTCAGAGTTTGTTTTGCTGCATTGTACTATGTCAAAGATTTTTCAAACCATATTTTTTTCACTTCAAAGTGCACCTTATTTACTGACACTGATCTTGGGGACAAAATACTCCCAGTCTACTAATGTAATATTATTCTTCCCTTTCACTAGTACTAAGCAGTGCTTTTGTTAATTTTTCCATTTTCTATACGGCTACCAATACAATTACAGAATCTGCATATTTGCTAGTATGGTAGTCTCCCTACACTGATTTTTTTTTCATTAAATTGTTTTATAAATATATATATATAAGCATCAACCAATTACTTACAAAAATATATATATTCTTCTAGTCCAAATCCTTGCTCAGGCAGGAAACCCTGTACCATTTCAGACAAATGGTGGTTGAATATCTTATTAAAAACTCGTATTGGAACATCCACAACTTCTGGAGGCAAATAATCCCACTGATTGTTTTAATTGTCAGGAAATTTCTCCTTAGGTGTAGATTGCTTCTCTCCTTGATTAGTTTCCATCCATTGTTTTTTATCCTGCCATTGGAAAATAGATTGACCCCCTCTTCTTTGTGGTAGCCCATTAGATATTGAAAAACTGCTGTCATTTCATTCCTAGTCCTTCTTTTCATTAAAGTAGACATATCTAATTCCAGCAACTGTTCTTTATATTTTTAGCCTCCAGTCCCCTTATCATCTTTCTTGCTCTTCTGAGTACTCTTTCTAGAGTCTCAACATCTTTTTTAGATTATGGCAACCAAAACTGGATGCAGTGTTCTTTAGATTTATTCTCCTGTTAAATTCCTGTTAGGAATTAAATTCTCCTTATTATTTCAACTATGTGCATATTGCTTAACTATTATCCATTTGTGGACTGATTGACAACTTTTTTATTTTAGACAAATGTTGGTTGCCTTTTGAATTGTGGAAATCTTAAAACTAATTGCATTTTTATATACAAGCTTCTTCTGTTTACTGAGATTATAATTCAGGATGTTCATAAACTCAGCCATCACTTGATAATTTAATTCTTAATACTTTTTAGCAATTATTCTGTTTGTATTGCAAAAGCAATGAAGAGAATGGAACATTTCCATTCTTAAGAGCAATTCAAAGAAATAAAAGAGATCTGTAATCCATTTTAGCAGAGAGAATTCCAAATGCCCAAAATAAAATGCATAGTTTAAGATCAAGGACAAAAGTACTTTCATTTATCAAGCTTAGTATATCTGCTATATCGTATATGCATGACAGAAACAAGAATATGAATAATAGTGATGTCCAGTGAAACTGAATAATTTATAGTAAGTCCCACTTTACAGTGACATCACTATGCAAGCCCATCCTTAACATGCCTGCACTGTGATATCTTTAGGGAAAAGCTTGCACATTGACATTACTATAGATCAGGGGTGTGTCATCATGTGATGTATTGTGACTTCCCCCCCTTCACTAAACTGGGCATGGACATAGCCAGCACATGTCGCATCTAGTCTGTGGGTCGCAAGTTTGAACAACCCTGCTCTAGATGCTCAGATGCATTTCTTGCTTTTTTCTTACTAGTTAAAAAGAGAGAGAGAGAGAGAGGGAGGGAGGGAGGGAGGGAGAGAGAGAGAGACCAGGCAGCTAAGCTCTCTTGTTTTCCACCAGTAATTGCCAATCATCTGAAAGTAGGCTGGCTGCAACTTTCTGTTACTAGCTTTTTCATTTTTATCAAGCATATTGGAAAATCCTTACTACAAGTAAATGGAAATGAGATAAAACATTGTACTGTTGGATTTAATAATGATCTCTTTATTTTAAAAAAAAATCATAGTAGAAAAGAAGAAATTCAAAGAAAAGCATTCTTTTTTTTTTTTTTTGACAGTTTTCAAACCAGAGTAGAGTAGAGTAGAACAGAACAGAACAGCTTTATTTGGCCAAGTGCGGAGGTGCTATTCAACTGGTTCGCACCTATTTGGGAGAACCGGTAGCGGTGACTTGGTGCGGGTCGCAGAACTGGTGGCGACCCTTGGCTGGCCATGCCCCCGAACTGGGTCACCCTATCGCCCTGTCGCCCACTTGTCCCGGTTGCTCTCCTAGCTTTCCATACCACATGGTGGCCATGGGGTAGCTCGGGTGGATGTGCGCATGTGCAGCAGCCCCAGGACATCCACCTGCCTGCCCGCCCTCCTGGAGCACGTTTTCTTCCTTCTCCTGGTGGCGGACACACCTCTTCCAGCCCGGGCCAGCCCGCAAGCAGGTGGGTGGGCGGATATCCCGGGGCTTCTCACCTCCCCCCCCTTGTCGCCAATGCCTGCAGCAGCAGCCCCTCAGCCGGCTTAGCCGGGAGCCACCGTTCCCAGGTTTTGCGGGTGGTCCTGCCCCTCACCCTCTCCTCCCTCGCCTGGCCTGAGAAGGTAAGGGCGACGGAAGGGGGTAGTAAAGAAGCTGGGTCCCTATTTTCCTCTCTCTCTCCCCCACTCTCTGTGTCTCTGTGTGTGTGCCAGTCGTGAGTGGAGGAGAAGGAGGGTCGCCTGAAGGGACTGGCTGAATAAGGATCGCCAGCTGAGCTGGAAGCATCTCATCGATTTCCATTTAACATCGCCGGTGCCTCCAGCTTCAGCCGCACAGAAGCAGATGCGCGTGTGTGCTTGCCATTCCCACCTACCCACCCCCGTCCACGCGTGGCGACCCTACCTCCCAATAAGGGAGAAGCCTGTGTTTTTGTTTCAGTCCTCCCCCGTTGCTGAATTTCACCGCCACCGCCTCCTTGGGGGCAGCTGATCGTGGGACCTCTTATCCCCTCAAGTGCCAGCCTTGGTGTTACTCGCTGAAAGTGGGGAGGAAAACACACACAGAGAGAGCCGAACCAGCGGCAGTCTCAGTAGTAGTCCCGGTAGCAGCAGCAGCGGCGGTGTTTCACCCTGCCCCCAGCCATTAGCCACCCGGAGCTAAAGAAGCTTGGCTGCATCGGGGGAGTCGACCAGCTGAGCGTGCAAAACAAGGAACCTTGGACTGTCCGCAGTTCTCCTTCCTCCTCTCCCCCATCCTCTTTTAGGGGCTTCCCACCCACCACTCTGCTTGCTCTGTGCGTGGGTCCGGCCAGCTGCCTCTTTCCTACGCTGCTTTCCCTTCAGCGATTCCGTTCAGTGCTTGCCCCCTCTCAGCCCTCCACACCCCCCCCACACACACACCTGCTCAATCCCCCACCCCACCTCAGGTCATGAAAGAGATGAGCGAAGGAAAATGGGGTGGGACTGATGCTGTGGAAGACGCCACCCGCGAAGGCAGAAAAAGGCCTGGGAAGAATGGAAAGAGCTTTTGCACGTGCTCTCTTCTGAGCCCTACCATCCACAAATCCCCCCTCCTCACCTCTTCTCCTTTCCCCAGCCCTGCCAGTATAGTCTGCAAATCCCCCCCCCCACCTTCCACTCCATGCTGCAAAGCTCGACAGCCCCCAAACGCTGCAGAGCTCCACCCCGCAGCATATTGCAAAGCTCAACCTCTCTCTCTTTTCCTCCCCCTCATCCCGCTACCCTGAATGCCCTTGCTCGCCATGCTCCGCACGACAACCAGCAGAAAGCAAGTCAATGCAACTTTCCCTCTTCTTCAGGTTAGGGGGGGGGACCTTCCACTTAGGTGGTTGGTGCCCTGTGGAAGCTCCTCTCTTTGCCACCATCCCTTGAAAGTAGTGAAGAGCGCTTGGCCCAGCCATGGCTTTGAGAGAGAGAGAGAGACAGACAGACAGACACCAACACAGAGGGAGGCAGAGACAGAGAGAGACATGCGGGGAGAGACCCATAGAGAGAGACACACACAGAGGGGGGGAGGAGAGAGAGAAAGAAAGAGAGAAAAAGAGAGGGAAATAGAAAAAGAGGGAATGAGAGAGGAAGGGAGAGAGACAAGAAAGAAAAGAAAGAAAAAAGAGAAAGGAAGCAAAAGGAAGAAAAGGGATAGACAAAGAAAGGGAGAGATGGAAGGAAGGGACAAAGAAAGAAAAAAAAGAGAGGGAGGGAGGGAGGAGACCATGAATGAGATATATGGATGGGTAGATAAATACATGGAAGGAAGGAGGGAGGGAGAAAGAAAAAAAAAGTAGAGGAAGGAAGGACACAAACCCTGGCTTCAGAACACTCTTTGAAGCACACAGCAATCTAGGACTGGCCTGCAAGGGATCTCGGAGGTCATCTAGTCCAACCCCCTCCTCCAGCAGGAGATCCTTTCAGAATCATAGAATAGCAGGGTTAGAAGTAAGTGTGTGCGTGCGTGCGTGTGTGTGTGTGTGTGTATGGCTGTCAAAACTCCAAAACAGGTCAAGTAGCTCTGGGGAGATCAGTCATAAATTAGAACACTTGCTAAGCAACTGGCCATTAAGCGAGGACCATTTGTATTTGGTTTGCTGGTCACATGGTAACCTGGCCACGCCCACCCACATGGCCACAAAGACATGCCCACCCAGTCACATGGCCACAAACCCATGCCCATCTGGTCATGTGACCAAGCCATGCCCACACAGTCACATGACCACCAAGCCACACCCACAAATTAAGCCACGCCTACAGAACTGGTAGTAAAAAAAAATTGAATACCACCACTGGCCAAGTGTAGTCAGATATGCAAGGAATCTGTCTCTAATACATAAGCAGTCAGTATACTTGCAAAACAGCAAAGAAGTACATCATCATAGTCATCATCATCATCATCTGTCTAACATCTGGCAAAATCTACCTGATAATGAAAGATCCAGCAAAACAGGCAGCACCAGGCAAATTACAAGCCAATTACCTGCTTTCCAACAACTTTCAAATTGCTAACTGATGTGATAGCTGATGCAGCCCAACAGCATCTAGTGGAAAACAAGCTCTTTCCACCTAAGCAAAAAGGAAACTGCCCCAATAGCAAAGGAATAAAATATCAACTCCTAATTGACAGGATGGTTTTGGAAAGAGAAGGAAGACCTACCTGAATATAGCATGGATTGATTAAAAAAGCCATTTGACTCTCTTCCACATGACTGCATAATCAAGTGCCTAGAAATAACAGAAGTCAGTTGAAACATCAGATGCTTTGTGCAAAGATCAATAGCACAAAGGAAGACATGGGTGCAGATTAATAGTGAAAGACTGGGAGAGATTAATATCAAGAGAGGAATATGTCAAGGAGATTTACTATCTCTACTACTATTTAACAATGCACTGATTCTTCTGCCAACAATATTGAATAACTCAGGCCATGGCTATCAAACATCAAAAATATCTGCCAGACTATCCCACCTCCTTTACATGGATGATCTGAAACTATATGGAAAAGCACCATCTGAAATAGAATCACTGCAATCAGATAATGCAATGGAGTTTGGACTGGACAAATGTGCCATACTGACAATCAGGGAAAAATAGTAAAAATTGAAATAATCAACATACCTTATGAAAAGAACATCAAGAGTCTGGATAAAGATGATTGCTACAAACACCTAGGTATCCCTTCAAGTTGACAACATCAAGAACACTGAAGTCAAGAAAAAGATTAGAGATAAATACATAAGAGAGTGAATGAGATGTTAAAGTCAAAACTTAATGGAGAAAATACCATCAAAGCAATCAACACCTGGGCAATTCCAGTTATTAGATACACAGCTGGAATAGTGGACTGGACTCAAGCAGAACTCAGAGCAAAGGATAGGAAGACCAGAAATATAATGACAATGAATAATGCCCTTCATTCTTGCAGCAGCATTGACAGATTCTACCTACCAAGGCAAATAGGTGGATATGTAATGTTGAAGTATATCAGATGGTTGAAGAAGAAAAAAAGGCTTTGGAAAAATATCTGAAGGACAATGAAGAAGATGCACTGAAGTAATATACCTACACATTAGACAAAACTTAGTAGTCACTGTTTGTGTCAACTGCAAGAATTAGCTATTCAGGAGAGTGATGGCACAAAGGGAAAAATGCTGTCCCTGTGTCTAGTTGGCATACAATATGCATCGCAAGTGAAAGAGCTGAAACAATTTGTGTCCAGGATGTGAGAGGTCTGCAGATATCTTCTCAGACTTCCTTCTAACCTGTGCAATATATAGGTCTTCTGCAGAAGGCAGACTGGTTGCAAGTATTTTTTCTTAACTATCCATTGGAGTCTGTACTTGTCCTGTGAGTTGCTGTTTCAAACAGAACATTATTTTTTGTGCCTTTTTAACAATGGTTCTGATGTTATGTCACTCTAAGTCCTGGGAAATTATAGAACTCAAAAACTTGAAGGATCTACTACTGTTGATACCATATTGTTGAATATGGAAAGAAGGGGTAAAATAAAAAACCTCTTCCTAAAATCCACTATCATCTCCTCGGTTTTAAGTATATTCAACTCTGGATTGTTACAGTTGCACTACAGGGCCAGTTGTTCAACCTTTCATCTATATGCAGATTCATCGCTGTCTTGAAATGAGGCCAAGACTGTTGTATCATCTGCAAACTTCAGAACTTTAACAGTGGATTCCCTTGAGGTGCAGTCATTGATATATAGAGAAAAGAGCAACAGTCCTGAGGGGCGCCTATGGCAATTGCTAATGTAGTGGTATAATCATTTTATATGTTAGGTAACTATTATAACAGGACCAATGTAAAGTTTGTCTTGAAGACCATTGAGCTAATTTAGTGTAGTAGTTAAAACATCAGTCTAAAATCTGTTGATGGGGCATTTGTATCTGTAGAGTAGCAAATTAAAGGAGAAAAAAGTAACATGCCCCAAGGATAACAAACAGCAGCACTTAGTGTAGCAGAAAAACAATACACTGAAAGAATCTCCAGAAAATGTGCCTAAGGTCTCTTTTGTGATAGATGAGAGGTGAACAATGGCCAAGTTGCTCCAATATTTCAACAAAACAGTTGTTGAAATACTGGTGGGGCAATCTGGCAGTGCTAATAAACCCATGATCACTACATCTAGCTACTAGAAAGTAATTACAAATTAATGATTTTCAGACACATATCCAAAATATCAAGCATATTGAAATGTGCTCTCTGTGTTACTACATATTTGTGAGAAAGAATACATTCTTTAAGCAGTTTTATACTAATAGGAATCTGTTGTTGAATCACCTACTGTGGAGGGAACTCTGATTGAACTCTCTACTATGCATATTCATGACAAAAATTAAAAGAGATTATGCATAATTTACTGCTGTCTGGGAACAGAATTGACATGTGTGATTTCAAGACTTACAGGGAATATTAAGAAATCACAAAGTATTTTTAAAAATTCACTAACATTTGGGACATAATTAGTGTCAATAATTTCAACCACATAACTTACTTACTTTATTTATTTATTTATTTGATTTGATTTGATTTGATTTCTAGAGCCTCCCATATCTATAAACACTCTGGGTGGCTCACAATTCAAAACTTTCAAAGATGCCTGTCCATTTACCACTTTGCAACCTGCCAAAAGAATCAGTGATATCACTTGTTAATAAAATATGGGGTTAGATTACTGAAACTGATAAACTGATATTACAGATGGCATCATTGTAGCTACAAAGACATATCAAAACAAATATTTATAAGCTATATTCTACAGACTGTATT
This sequence comes from Notechis scutatus, assembly GCF_049901735.1. Classification (NCBI taxonomy): domain Eukaryota; kingdom Metazoa; phylum Chordata; class Lepidosauria; order Squamata; family Elapidae; genus Notechis; species Notechis scutatus. The sequence goes on from NC_142013.1 coordinate 40,807,829, forward strand.
TTTGAAATAGTCTTAAAAAGTATATAAAATATTACACAATATAGACAGTATACAGAAAATTGACCTCTTATTATGTCTTAGACATTATGTACTTAGATCAGTACATCAGTTAACTATTAAATAAAAATAATTTGAAAATCCCCATTCTATTTTAAGCTGCCAAAATAATACATTTAGTGAAAAATCTATATCGAAGTGAACTGTCAACCACAGGCAAGCCATTTGCAAAGACGGAGACGCTAAAATGCATCTTAGTTATGTCCACTTCACTGCAGCAAGTGACCTCCAGGTCCTTAGTGATTCATTTTAAAAACACTTTAGACAAGGCAGTGTTATGTGTGTTGCACAGAAGTCTGTTTCACATTTCTTTTAAAATTAAATGCCAATATTCTTTGACAAGGTTGAAAATGACAAGATGAAGAAGCAACAATGAGAAATGAACAAAAAAGTACAGGCATTTCAATGTTGCAGGTGAGTACATTACACTGCGATCACATTTTCACCCATAAGAACTCATCTTCTAAAATTATTCTTATTTTCTGCTCTTAGGCTTTGCTTTATTTTATTATGGCTTTACCTTTGCTCACAGATAGTTAGAAAGAGGGGACAAAATTACAGATATACTGTAACCAGTTTGGATGTATAACTTGTAAATTTAATGTGAATACAATCACATCCTATACAGCAACTGTTTATCAACAGGAATTTAATAATGTATGATAAACAACAATGTATTGCTTATTCACATTTTTTAAATTAGTAATTTGTGCTAATGAAGAATAGTATGTGAATATGGAAAGCATTACATAGTTGAACACAATGGCTTACTGCTTTTACTTCTTGAGCATTCAAGTTAATTGCTACACTTGCACTATTTTGTCAGCATCTCTTGCCCATCTTATTTTTTTATGTTATTATGACTTAAATAAGCTTTTCCTTTCAGAAAGGAGTAAAACCTGAAAAATGAATCCCATCCAAATTGAAAATAATGAGCCAAAGAAGCACACTGCTAATAAAATTTCAGGTAGAAAAAAAAAACACCTTGAAAATTGAAAATGAAACCCTTTGAAAATTGAAAATGCCACCAGACTTGAAATTCTACACCTAGAAAACCTTGAATTATGCTGTCTTTGGTCTGATCTAAGTATGGTATATAAAATCATACATTGCAATGACTTACCTGTCAATGAATATTTCAGCTTCAACCATAACAACACAAGAGCACACAATAGATACAAACTCAAGGTTAATCACACCAAACTTGATTGCAGGAAATACGACTTCAGCAATAGAGTCGTCAATGTCTGGAATACTCTACCTGACCCTGTGGTTTCTTCCCCAAAAACTTTAACCTTAGACTGTCTACTATTGACCTCACCCCTTTCCTAAGAGGTCTGTAGGGGGCGTGCATAAGCGCACCAACGTGCCTACCGTCCCTGTCCTATTGTTTCTTTTATTTTTCTTATATGTACCCATTTCATGTATTCATAACTATGTATATACTTATACCTATTATCTTGTAAGCGATTGACAAATCAAAATAAATTAAAAAAAAATTGAGGAGAAATTGAAATTCTCAAGTCTTTTGAAAGAAATGAAAAGACATGCAGCATTGGTCTTATGGGTAACAATAAATACACCCAGATAATACTTAGAATAGCATGTAGTAGCTGTGAGTTCAGGAGGACCTTCAAGTCAGGGTTCTGTCATTCAGTCCATCAACAGAGAGGTTAGCAAAGAACATTAAAAAAGAAAGAAACTCTGTTCTATACTATAACTAAATACTGTATGTTCTATCATTATGCCATTCCTTTTTTTACTGTAGACAAACAATAACAATTTAATTTCTACTCGTTGAAAAACTGTGGACTTTCCATTAATCTTATAGTCACATTTTGTATTGAAACAAATGAAAAATTCAGGAGCTTTACTAAATTTGCTTCATTGATATACAGTATACATATTCCCCAAACAAGCCTAATGAAGCCCTCTCCACATATCCTGTATTTGTAAGAATTATTACATCGAGAAGATGCCAGATTAAAGAAGGCTGCATTAAGAGCAGGTTTTGCATTTGTTCTGCATATGTAAAAATTGTTGTAATACCCTGTTGAATTGGAATAGCAGCACATAATATGTTTAGGTAGATAAGCAAACATATGAAATGTATAGTATTTCTCCCTTTTACCTCTTTTAAGGGAGAAAGCTGATTAAAGCTGAACTTCTGTGTAACAGAATGTTTGTTTCAAACACTTTCTCTGGTATCTTGTCACTTGTGGAATATGCTTTCTCAAGGCATTATTTCAAGCAATCTTTCATCTCACTGTCCTTTGGGCCTTAATAGGAAGAGATCTTGAAACTGTATAATCAGGGGTCTCTAATCTTGGCAACTTTAAGACTTGTGGACTTCAACTCCAGGAATTTCCCAGCCAGCCATGCTGACTGGGCAATTCTGGGAGTTGAAGTCTACAAATCTTAAAGTTGCCAAAGTACATGACAAAATGTCTAATAGAAAAATGAAAACTTAGAATTTTTAGACTACATTTACTCCCTTAGATCACTTGCAATCCTACATAGTCAATTAAGCTGGGTGGTTATCTTGGTGGATAAAAGTATAGAATAAGTAACAAAACCTCTAGTCCAACATTTTTCTAATACAGCATGTCTACTGCTACAGTAATATTGATACATAGCTATCAAGCTTTCCTTTAAGGCCTCTTGTGATGGAAATTCTTTCAGTTTCCAAGGCAATTCTTCTCCAGAATTGCTTGTATTTCTGTATCAATAGAAAAAGTGCCTGTATCAATAGAAAAAAAAATGCTTAGTTTTTAATGTTGCTTGTTTTGAACTTAATAGTATTTGTATCATTTCTTAAATAAAGTTGTTCCCCCATGGCACTACTTTCATTGTTTCACTCTATTATGTTGCCTATTAAGTAATTTCTTCTCAAGGTTAAACATATTTGGCTAACCATTTCTAATATGATGTAGTTCCTATTCTTGATTATTTTACTTTTCCATTTTTGAAGAGGAACATATTTCTACTTTGCCTATTTCTCTCCCAGCTCTGAGCCTTATACAAACTAACTTGTACAGTATGTCTACGAAAACGATGAAGGCAAGCACTCTGTTGTTTGGAAAGCAAAGCAACAGAGGGTGAAGCAAAAAGAAAATTGATTTCTGTATAGCAAAGCAACAACAGATATGGAGTTATGAAAAGGATTGAGCCTTTGGTAGCTAAACAAGGGATGACAATAAACAAAGTTTTGCATGTAATGTCTGTAGGAGAATCAAAGTTGGATATTATATTGCACTCTTTGAAAATTCAACAAGATATCCCAGAAAAGTCCTAAACTATACAGACATCGGTTCAATTTCACATGACACAATTTTACATGACACCCAACATTCATGAAGATATAATCAGAGAAAGATTATAACCAGAGGAAGTTATCAGAAAAAAAGACATCTTCCTGTGTTTTAAATTTAGGACTAAAGTAGTGGTATCTATTCCTTTAAAGTACTCCATAAAATTTTTGCTTTTGTATGTTGCCATGTCTACATGTCCAAAGGTTTGTTTTGAATAAAAAAAAAACACATTATGAGGCACAAATAAATTATATCAGAATGCATTTGTGATGAAACAAAGTATGGTGCTCAAAATTCTTGGCAAACAAACTCAGCAACATTTTGTAAAACATGATTTGATGTTAGAATGCCAAATTACACATCATGACTGATCAACTAACTGTGACTGTATAATAAAGACTCCACATGGATCATGTTGCTCAAATAACATCTTGAATATAGAGGCAGACAATATTCACCTACAAAGAGCTTAATATTTCATTTCCATTTATAGCTGTCTGATAAGGTTGCTTAAGATAACAGCAGAAAAGATGATTTTGGAATGAAACCCCCAACACCATAAGAAAATTCTATTTATTTTACGTTAAAAATGGCATTACTAATGTCATAATTTGTTTAAATTCTATAAAACAGTGATCCCCAACCTTTTTGACGCCGCGGCCCGGTACCGGCATCAGCTGGGTGCCGCGCCCGGTACGCATCAGCTGGGCGCCGCCATCTTTTTGATGAAAAAGTGCTTCCGGTGAGCTTTCTACCGGAAAAGCTCACCGGAAGCACTTTTTCATCAAAAAGATGGCGGCGCCAGCAAGCCAGCGCCCGGTAGGAGTTGTTCCGCGGACCGGTACCGGTCCGCGGACCGTGGTTGGGGACCCCTGCTATAAAACACATGAAACAGTCTGGTTTATTGAATAAATTATAACATTTAGAGAATGAATATCCTAGAAAAATATAATACAATGGCTGTTAAGTGTAACTTTTTTCTCTGGAACAGTCTTGATGGCTAACTTTTATAAGTTTGGCAATATCTATAACTTTTTTAAACTTATAGTTGAATTTTGACTTCCGGTTTGCAAGGTTTCGGCGGCGGCAGGGATTTGCGATACTGCGCGATCCCTGCTGTGTTCGCCGCCAAGGTTCCCCCGATCCGTTTGGATCTGGGGGATATAGCTGCCCCGTAGAGGCAGCTGAAGGCAGGGGGGATCCGGACAGGGGCTTGGGGGTGTCGCAGACCCCCTCCCCAGCCAGCAAAACCCCCTTTTTCCAAGGCGGAGGAACGGTGGTCAGCAATGGCCGCCACGAAGAAATCTGCAGCCGGACAAGCAGGTGCAGGAGGGAGAAAGTTGGAAGAATTATGAAAGCTGCTTTCAACCGGAACAAGGCAAGAGAAAGTGACCTGGAATCTTGAAGGCTGCTAAGTATACATTGTTTCTAGTGAGAGCTACAAGCTGCGAATATCCTGAAAGGGAAAGTTTTTTGTTTTTTTTCGTTTCACTCTCCTTCCTAATGTGACAGCGGATGGAAAAAATCTTTTTGGCTGTGAGTGGGAAGGGAGAGGGAAAAAAAATTGGAGCAAAATTTGAAAATAAGGAGAAGATTGCCTAGAACTTTAAAGAGTTACTAAACATCAATAAGGCTTCTAAAAGATATATTTTAAAGGGAACTTTGTGATTAAACTTTAACCCCAGAAAGAGAAAGTGAAGAAGGAGAAGGTATTTAAAAGAAACAGCTTGTTTGGATTGTTTGGTGATTTTGGAACTTCTGAGAATTATTTCTGATTAAAAGCTCTCGGGTGGTTGTTTGGAAAACCTTTTTCTCTACACAATGGCATCACTTGTGGATGGACTGAAACTTGTATACCAAAATATGAAAAAGAAAAGCAAGAAGGGAAAGATGTCCTTGGCACTCTTTTTCAATTTTTAGAAATGGCGGTTTATACTTATGTAAAGCTGAATGAGCAACAGGATGACGGGGACAAAGAAGAAGCCATCTTTGATGAACAAATAACTTTGGTCGGAGAAGGAAAAAAGAAAGAGAAAAAGGAAAAGAAGACTTTAAGACTTGGAAAAACAATCCAAAAAGAGAAGAATAAGGTGAAAAGGGGACATTATGTTAGGAAACAACAGAAAGGGGGAGAGCAGAATAAAAGGGAGGTGGAGAGACAAGGGGGTAAAGAGGACAAGGAGAAGAAGCAAGGGAGAAAGGAAGGGATGAGAAGCCTTAATGGTGGGGAGCAAGATGTGAAGAAGCAAAAGTTTTTTAGAGATAATGGATAAATTTTATTGAAAAAGGGATTCTAGAAAGGTACATAAGACTGCATTTTTATATTTGTATTTAGAAATAACCATAGAAAATTGGAAATAATATGCAATTTAAAATGTGATAAAATACTTAGTATAACCTAGTAAAATTTTTGTTAAGAAAAAGGGAGTACTGTAATGAAATATGATTTAAGATATGTGATGTGGGGGGGGAATAATTTTGGAAAGCATAAGTGTTCCCACAAAGGCATGATATTTAATTGAAACGAGTAAAATGTTTAAGATATAAATGATTGTTAATATTAATGATTGGACTATGTTATCCTAGTGAAACTTTTTGTGAAATGAGAGATTTGAAGTAGAAGAAGGAGGAACATCGTAATGAAATAATGAGCTATAATAATGATTTATAATATGTGATGTGGTGGTGGGGGGAATAACTATGGAAAATAGGTGCTCCCATAAAAGTATGTGATTTAATTGAAAAGTAATGTGTTAAATGTTTAAGATATAAATGAATATCAATATTAATGAATAGATTTGTATTGGTTTTGATAATATAGTATAATTTTAGAATGTACCAGACAGAATCCCAATGTAAGTTACGTGTTTTATATTAAGTATTATAAATATAGGGGAAAGAGATAAAGGCATCATACTCCATTTAGTGTATAGGAGAAGTTTTTTTTTTCAAAGAAGAAAGATAAATGAATACCTGGAAATAGAACAGACAAAGAATAATAAATATTATGATTCGAATTGAGAGGAGATAAATAAAATAAAATTGAGAAAATTTAAAAGAGAGGAGAAGTTATATAGAAAATTGAAAATGTTAATAAGATATGAAATGGTATGTAAAATGAATATGAATTTGAATTTGTGTCTGTACCAAGAGTTTTAACCCGGGACCAAGCAACTTTCAGAAAAGAGATTTTTTTATGTTTTTATGTTTTGTGTTTTTCTGTATTTATGTTTTGTATGTCTTTAAAAATTAATAAAATTTGTTCAAAAAACAACAACTTATAGTTGAATTTAAGGCAGATTATTTTAAGAAAGTCTATACTGATATTTTCATATCTTTTGCTAGCATATTTATGTCTTTTTTTAAAATAAAGTTTTATTTGGGTTTTCACACATACAAAAAACATCTTTTTTGAAAATAGCATGGTCCCGGGTTGAACTTCTTTATACAGACACAAAACTCAATTTCATGCTCCTTTTTGTGTTCTATTCCATATCTTATACTATTCTACATTTTCTATATAGTCGGTTTGTCGGCTTCGCGAGCGGCAGGGATTCGCGATACTGCGCGATCCGTGCTGCGCTAGCCGTTTTTGGTGCTCCGATCCGGATGGGTTCGGAGCTAGGCTGCCCTGCAGGGGCGGCTGAAGATAGGGGGGATCCGGAGAGGGGTTTGGGGGTGTAGCAGACCCCCTCCCCGGCCGGCAGAACCCCCTTTTCCCAAGACGGTGCAGCGGCGATCTGTAATGGCCGCCACAAAGAAGCCGGCAGCTGGGTAAAAATGCGCAGGACGAAGAGGAGAAAGCCTTTTGAGAGTGAAAGTTTTCTTGGTTGACCCAGGACTCTAAGACATATTTAACACAATTTCTGGAAATTATGGCTTTTTGAATTATTCTTTCCAGAAGAGAGTATGACACCTTCATATCTTTTAATTACATCCATTCAACTCTTATTTAAACTTCAATATATACCTTAAGGTTATGACCTTCAATATAATACATAATACATAACTTCCAATCGAATTCTGCTTGGTACATTCTTATAATACACACTATATTCTTTTTTTAAAAAAAGGATTATAAATATATGTAATTATAAACCCTCATTCCATTCCAATTCAGTTCTATCATTAATAATCATTAAAATTTTAACATCTTTAACATTTCTTTTCAATTAAATATCATACTTCCTTAAAGACATGTATAATCTCCATAATTATTTTTTCCCTTATTTCTCTTCACGTATGTTTTGTAAATCATTAAATATTCATTTTGTTACATTTATTTATTGACAAACATTCCACTGAATTAAAATAGCTATTTTATCAAACATTTTAATCATACATTGTTGCATATTTTCTAAAATTATTTCTATTTCTAATATAACAATACTATCTTATGTACCTTTGCAGAATCCCTTTTTTCCATTAAATTTTCACCCATTATCTCTAAATAGGCCCTGTTTCTCTATATTTTGTTTCTGTCCTTTATAACTTCTTTTCCTTTCTTTCTTCCCTCTCATCTTCTCCCTCCCCTTTTTACCCCCTTGTCTCTCTACTTCTAATTCTCTCTTCTGCATTTCCCTCTTCTGTTGCTTTCTGATTTTATACTTATTTTTCACTCTTATTTTTGGGGTGTGGGGTGGGGTTGTTTTTCCCAATCTTAAATTTTCCATTGTCTTTCCCCCTTCCCTCCCCCCCCCCCACCTTGTTCATTAAAGATGGCTTCTTCTTTGTCACAATCTTCTTGTTCTGCAGGCATTTCTTGTTGTTTCTCATAGTTCCAAATCTCCATTTCTAAGAACTGAAATATGAAGCCAAAAGAACCTCTCCCTTCTTGTACATCTTCTTTGTACTTTTTAAATTCCATTTTCAATTCTTCTAAAAGTGGAGCCATTTTAAACAGTTTTAAACAACCACCCGATTGATTTTAATCATTCAAATACAATAACCAAAAATCCAGAGATTATCAAGTAATCCAAATAGTCCCAAGCTGTTTCTTCTTATTTCTTTTTCCACTTTCTCTTCCTGGGGTTTTTCTTGCGATGTTTCAGTTAAAATGTATCATTTGGAAGTCTTGTTGAGATTTTACTGTAAGTTCTTTTTAATTCCAGGCAGTCTCCTTCCTTCCAGATCCTGCCCTTTTATTCTTTTTCTCTCCTTTCCTGTTTTCAAAAGCTTTTGATTATCCAGAAATCTTTATTATCCCTTTGACTTTTTATTTTCAGCATTAAATGCCTATTGATCTCAAAGTGGATTTTTTTTTCCAATTTCTTGCTTAAGTCTCTTAGCTGTCAGTATAGGAAAAGGAGAAAAAAAAAAACCCAAATCTTTTCCCTTTTCTCTCTCCTTCGCAGCTTAAAAATCTTCTTAGGGAACAATGTTATTGGTTTTTTTTAATAGTTTCAATTCCAGGGTACCTTATTTGTTGCTTTTGCTGTTTGACCCGGTCAACCAAAACTTTCTCTTCTTATCTTCCTCCTGCATATTCTTTTCCGGTCGAGTTCTTTGTGGTGGCCATTTCTGACCACTGCTACAACCGCCTTCGGGAAAGGGAGTAATGGCCAGCTGGGGAGGAGAGATACAGCTCTTCTCAATCCTGCAGGCAGTCTCCACCTTCTTCACCACCTCTATGGGGTGGCTTAGCCCTGAAACCAGCCAGCTCGGGGCGCTCCAGCGGTGAGCACGGATCGAAACCTCGCAGAGACGAGGCTTCGTTCTGTTGCCAGAGAAGCTCAAACCAGAAGTCCAGCATATTATTTATGTCTGATTTCCTTTTAAATGCATTAAACTCCGACTCCCATAACTCCAAAGTGTATGGTCAAAAATTGAAGTTCCTGATTTGTTGCTGCAGCTTATAGAAACTAAAATTCCAAAACTGAAGAACTTTATAGTTTAACATTGTTCTATACACTTTTTCCATGTAGATGTGATGTCCCTTCATTCCTTGGTTCTTTAAATTCTCATCTCATGTTCACATAAATTCTTTTTGACATAGAATATCATATTATTATTATAAGTTTCAAAATTCAAAATAGAGTGGCCTACATATTGGTTTAGTATGGAAAAGTTTCTTAAATTCTCAAAGCTTACCATTGAATAAAATAATAAACAATACTACATAAGTTAGGATAATATTTAAATTATATATACAGTTATATTAATATTTATTGCATTTCCAGGCTATACATTTAGGGGAAAAATTAGGATTTTTCCAACTAATAAATATCAAATATTTATTTATTAGTTCTCAGATATATAATATAATTTGTGATACTTCCAGTCAAATTTATTCTTCTATGGTGTTATGAGTAGGATTCACTTTGAAGACTTTGATCTTTGTTATAATCTTGATATTCCTTGACAGTATTTTACCCAGTATAATTAAACCTTGCTAGCTAATAATAGCTTCTGCTACATGCTACCACCTTACTGAAACATCATAGTAAATGTGTTTAAGAATGTAATCCTAATAAAGTATTAGGTAAATTGTATGCAATGCTCAATTTAGAATAGGATACTGTTACCAGCTTCTCAATAGAAATGAATGGATTATCTATATGTCTATGTTAATTTTAATCAAAGCTATATAAAATTAAACAACATTGTAACACTGCTTTGGATTCTGTAATGAGACAAATTTACATATCATCCTTTTCATTTGCTTATTGAATCAGTTTTGAAATGATGAAGCATAATGGTTGAGAATTTGAGCAAAATACTCAGGATGTTCTGGCTTCGAAGCTTAAATTCACCATGAATATTCATGAAGTTCTACAAGAATCATTATTTTCATCCTTAAACCTATTAAAGATAGAAATAATAATATTAGCTTATTCTACAGGAATACATCTTGGGATAATACCAGTGGTGGGATTCAATTTTTTTTACTACCGGTTCTGTGGATGTGGCTCGGTGGGTGTGGCAGAGGAAGGATACTGTAAAATCTCCAGTCAGAGGTGGTCCGTTACCGGTTCTCCAGAACTAGTCAGAGCCTGCTGAATACCACCTCTGGATAATACCACCTTGAAAACTAGGTTTAGATGCTTACCTTTTAAGTTTTTAAAACTAATATTGCACTGGTATAGTAATGAAGAGTGATTTTGAATGCAGAACCATCTGAATTGCAGGATGACATTTCACTTTTTAGAAAAATGGGAAGTTTATCCAGAACTTGTTTCTTTCTGTGACTAAAGGGATATGAAAATATCAAGAGCTAATTTGGCTTCTTAAATTACAGGCAGTATGATTCCATTTTATTTGGATATTCAAGTTTCAAAACAAAACAACAACAAAAAAAAACCAATCCCAACAAATTCTAGATGTGATTTAATTCAAGGTTAGATCATAGGCTAAAATGGGTTTATAAAAGTAAACAGAAGGTGTTGAAAAATCAAGAAAGTGATAGTTCCTTTAGGAGCCAAGTTTTCAGCCAGATAGAATCAAGGATTTATTTAAGTAAGTTTCTGAAACATTTCCTCTTTTAAGGCAGAAATATTAGGGATAAGGAAAAGGCAGCAGCCTCCATAGTGTCTTGGTGCTTTCTGAGCTTGGTTGTTTGCTTGCAGATATTTTGTTACCCAACTAGATAACATCTTCAGTGCTAGAAGTGAATCAGATTTGACTCTTGTTTATATACAATAGCATTTATTCTAACAGCCACTATCCAGGCAGAAAACTAGCAAAGCGCATCTATGAATATCAAGCAGAGGCCACAATAAACAATGAAAATTCTTAATCTCACAAACATGGACAGATTAAACCAGGGGTCCCCAACCAGAAACCAGTCTGTACAAACAAATGAAGCCCAATCCGCAGGCAGCATGCGAAACTATGTCCCCTCTGGTCGGCGGAAAAACCATTCTCCACAGAACTGGTCCCTGGTGTTCAAAAGGTTGAGGATTGCTGGATTAAACCATAGTTTTTGACTGGGAAACTGTCAGCATCCTAGACCAAGTTAAATTCCAAAACTTGAGGGAGTTCCTAGAAGTTAAGTGTTCAGATAGGTCAAGAACCAACAGAAACACAGATATATACATATATATTTATACATCATTCAAAATAAACAATAAGAATGCTAAAAGGGAACAAAAAGATGAGACCACTTGCTTGTCAGCAATCATCAACTAGATGAGTAGGGATTAACACCAGGATTAACACCAGACAAATAACCAAGCAGTAAACAATACCTTAATCAAGGAGCTACCAACTGAGAGAAACAATCAGGCAGTAAATGGCAGCCTAATCAAGAAACTATGAAGGAGAAAATAACCTTCCCACCAACACTGACAAGGCAAGCTATTGTATATAAACAGAGAACAAATCCCACTAACTTCTAGTACTAAAGATGTTACCTAATCTGATATCAAATATCCACAGACATACACAAAAAGAACTCTATAGTTTAACCCTGAGCTACATATATTCTCTTCTATAGATTAATAAGTAATTTACAATCAATGTTATTGTTATGCTAAATTTAAATATTGTTCTACAATTCCTATTAACTTTTACCTTTCAGCATACCTTTCTTGTAGCTTTCCACTTTGCTATACCCACCTGCATTAGCAATAAGAAAAGTACTTTATACAATGGCTCATCTAAACTTTAGTTATGATGCCTAGTGGCTGTAGGAAAAAAACCTGCAATAACCTTTAGTAACTTTTAATAAAAGATATTTGGGTTTTATCTATATAAATTCAGGGATAGAAATCATACAAGGATATTGAAGAGTAGAGAAAAGGTATAAAGGATGAACAGATCCTTTTAAAAAAAATCATGTGTAAAGAGTGTAAACCAACCTTGGAAATCAATATGAAATTTAGTTTGATAATCAACAAATATTTAACTAAATTTAATACAGATTTTTAATACTTTCCATTTATCTTGCAAAAACAAAATCCACTAAAACTAAAAGGTAATTATCTTTTGTATATTTTTTATATGATTTCCTTTCTTGATTATAGCATGTGACTGCTGAATTGTTGTGTAATATCAGATTTTATTAATTGGTTTGATAACACAGGCCACCTTCATAGACCTTTAGTTAAATATGGCTTTATAATTCTAAGCTATTGTACATTGTGCATTGCATTGAAGTTCTTTCTTAAATACCCTTGACCTCATTAAAAATAACAAGACCTCTCTATAGCTTTGCAAGCACTTAGCTATGCTGAACAGTGTTGCAAAGGGGGTGGAATATATTATAAAGTGCCATACAAAATCCAAACTAGGTATGCAATTATTGAACTAATAATACGGGTGCAGAAGTAATTCCTTAGAAACTGTTAATTTTGACATCAGTAAGTAATTATCATATGTTGCTAACACAGCATAAATGCATTTGTTCGTTTAATAACATGGCTCCAGAAAAGATAGGATTTTAAGCATTGTAAATATAATCTTAATATCAGAAACATAAAAATATAAGAATCAAAAATATATTTTATACAATTACATTGTATTGCTAAGTAATTAAAACAATTCTAAATTATTTGCTTGGATTACATTCTGAGACATGCATAATATAGTTGGTTGTTTTGTTTTGTTTTCATATACTTTTCTACAACTGCTAATATAGCTTCCTTGCCTTCCTTGTGGAACATTCTCTCCCCTGATGTTAGGTTTTCTCCTTCTGTGCTATCATTTGGGAAGCCCCTGAGGACTTGATTATATCATCTCACTTTGGGGGTCTTGGGAACTGGAGACATTCTTAAGCCCATGGTTTTAGCCATGAGGCTTATATATTTTACTTGTTTATATACTATTATCATTTCAATAGTTATTATGCTTTTATAATGATCTATTTTCTGTGGCTATTCTGTCTTGGTAAATTTCCATGAAACAAAATCTTGCTTAGCACAGAGCAAAGTTCACTAAGCTGACAGGAAAAGAACTGACAGGAAGAAGCTGAAGTTGATAAGATTAACTTCACAAAAGACTGTCGGATAAAAGATGTGTATTCGGTATCAGTCACGAAGTATCATCACAGAAGCTTGTGTCAGATAAAAGATGTATATTCAGGAAAAACATGTTTATCAGTAACAGTCAAAAAGTTCGTTACTTGTATCACGTAGCCTGGTCTCAAAGATAAAGTTTGTAACTTTTTGTCTTTCTGTAATCCCCTCACCCCCCTCTTTGATTCAGTACAATAAAAGGGGACAGCGCAGAGCAAGCTGGCAGCCTGAACAATCCATCTGTCTCAGGCTCAGCCGGGACAATTCCATCTGCCCCAGGCGATGCGCTGTCTCACCTAAAGAAATCTTCGTCTTGTGTTCTTTTTCTTTCCGCTTTTGCAATCACTCTTGTGAGAGTCCCGCAATCACCCTGGCTAGGGTTCCGCTGAGAACTTACTCTTAACGCTTTTTCTCGCTGAACGCTGCTGCTCAATCTCACCCTGGATAGGGTCCAGCAGAGCTCAAACTCACCCTGGATAGGGTCCTGCTTTTCCAAACTTCGCCCTTGCGAGGCTTCTCTGTATCTCACTCTTGCGAGGGTCCCGTTCTGAGAGGAATTCAGCAATCAACCAGAAGATCGAAATAAAGGATCGGTCGCTCACGCGACAGCTGGGGGCTCGTCCGGGATCCCTTGATTCGTCCGGGATCTCTTCGACTTTCTGGTTCCAAGGTGTGACTTCTGGCTAGAGGTGCATCGCCTTCACTCCCATTGCTACGCACCTGGCATAGGTTTCGTCACGAATCGTAAGTAATGGGCTCCTCACTTTCTCAAGTTTCGTCAGGGCACAGGGACGAACTTTATAGTCTAGTGAAGAAGGCTAATTCCTTTCAGAAAATTAATGGTACAACTGTGTACCCAATTTCGAAGAAATCTTTAAATAAATTTATAATTTATATTGAGGCACATTGTCCAGCCTATCCATCTGCTGGAACTCTTAGCCATTCTTTATGGGAAAAATTAGGAAAATATTTACATGAAATTCCCAGAGCTCCCATGGATATACTTATCTCTTGGAGAGCAATAATGGCTGCTATAACAATTGTTTATCCTTCTTCTAGTCTTCCTGAAACATCTTTTTCTCCTGTTTCCTCTGATTCCCCTTCTTCTCATTCAAAAACTTCTACAATTTCTTCCTTACCACCTCCATATCCTGACACTTCTTCCCCTCCTCCCCCTCCTCCCTACAACCCACCTCACATTCCTGATGTTAACCCTATCAACTCCACTGATTCTCCTGCCTCCTTGCCTGTTCGTAATACCTTTCAGAAGGCACTGATTAAAGGATTCTTTTCTCTGACATCTTCTCAACTTGCTGCTTGGCACAATGACTATCGCTTAGCAGTTCAATCTGTTGCAACAGCTGGCCTTCCTCAAGCTGTTACCCTGGACCATCTTCTTTGTCAGGGAGCCATCCCGTACTCCACAGGATGAGATTCAGATGGGGGCAGGGGTTATCCCATCATGAGAAAGGTCCTTCTCAACCTTCTTTGTCTTTTAACAAAATTCTTCAAGGACCCCACAGATTTTTCATTCTTATTCTCAGTGTGTTCCATCTTAGAACAAATCATTTAACTGTCTTTTATAACTTCTCTGTTGTGTCTGTTCAACCTGTGGGGCCGTGATCTTATGTCTCAACTTAACACAAAACTCATTATTGATTAATGGAATCTTTTGCTAAAACTCTACCATGTGTCAATACTATGTAAATAATGTCTTGCTACTCTATTGTTCTGCTTTTCCACAATTTCTGATGTACTTGAGAAGACAAGAGTGGGAAGCTAAGATTGTTTATTGCACGTAGATTTGATGATAAAGATGAAGGAAGGAAATGGAAGTAGGAAGGAGAGAGATGGTTTGTGGATGTGTTGTTTGGAGGAAGGAAAGAGGCTTTGAAGAGGTCTCTGGAGTTAGCTGAAGGGATTGAAAAAGAGAAAGATGAGTTGGGAGAGGAAAGATGTGTGTACAAATTGAGAAGGATGTGTATGTCTGTGAATGCAATGAGGGAATTCTGGATGTTTGTTTGAAAGTAAACAAGAAAGTAGCAAAAAAAAAGAAAGAAATGAGAGGGCGACCCCTAGTGGGCTGCTCTTTTCAGAGAACATAGATTGATTCCACCAAAATATCAGAGAAAGGGAGGGGCAATACCAGCCCATCGCTTTTCTGAGTAAAACTCTCTGTCTTTGTCTTCTCAACCCACCTTGGTTCAACTTCAGCAATATCTGGGTACCATAAACTGGGCCCGACCTTTCCTGTCTTTAACCACCTTCTCTTGCTATCCTTTCTACTCATCAACTACTGACTGCAATAATTGTTCAAATATCTAATACAAAAAATCTTCATATCTTGGAATGGCTACACCTACCACACACTCCAAAAACATCTATTTTTACTAGAGCAGCGCAAATGGCTTCTCTTATAGAAAAAGGGCGTAAGAGAACCAAAGCCCTGATGGGAATGGATATTTTTACATTGTATATTCCTTTTAAGATCACTCAATGGGAACCTCTTTTTCAGACTTCCACAACACTGCAGGACGCGTTGGAAGATTGGTGTGGCCAAGTGTCGTGCCACCTTCCCTCTGATTCACGACTGCAGGTGTTGAGGACAGTTCCTTTTGTTTTACAATCACCTTTTGTCCAACAGCCATTGAAGGAAGGCTTAACTGTCTTTACTGATGGTTCAAAAAATATTGGAGCATGTACATGGTATGAAGATGCTCAATGGCATAAACGTTTAACTACTTCACAATCATCAGCACAAGCTGAATTAGCTGCTTTCCTATTGGCGTTGTCTCTTTTTTCACAACAATCTTTAAATGTAATATCTGATAGCATGTATGTTACTCAGATGGTTACTCATATTTTTGATGCATATATCTCTCCTGTTACCCCTCCCTCTCTCATGACACTTTTTTTACAGCTTCAGACACTGCTGAAAAAGCGAGAGAAACCTTTATTTGTAGCCCATATCAGAAGTCATCAGCAATTGCCTGGATTCCTAGCAGAAGGCAATCATATGGCAGATGAGGCTTGTAAAATTATGGCCTCCTCTCCCCTTCTCCAACAGCTTTCACCTGGGGAGAGTCATGATTATTTTCATCAAAACAGGAAAGCCCTAGTGCAACAATTTGGAATTACATATCAAGAAGCCACAGCAATAATTCAGCAATGTCCAACATGTAGCTTGCAGGCCAAAGGTATCCCTGAAGGCGTTAATCCTAGGGATACTCAAGCCTGTGATACGTGGCAAATGGATGTCACTCATTATCCTCCCTTTGCTCCCTGGAAATACATTCATGTATCAGTGGATACATATTCAGGGTTTATTATAGCAACATTGCAAAGAGGAGAGGCTACAAAAATGTTATTAATCACTGTATTCGGTCATTCGTAACGTTGGGATGTCCAAAAATTCTCAAAACAGATAATGGTCCTGCTTATGTCAGTTCTCCCTTTGCTGAGTTTTGTCATAAGTGGGCCATCACACATAAGTTTGGCTTACCCTTCAACAGCCAAGGGCAAGCGATTATGGAGAGATCGCACCTAACTTTGAAACAAGCCCTTGATCGGCACTTGGGGAAAAAGGCTCAGGCCCCCGAACCTCCCAACGTTGCAAAATATCTTAAATGTTTGTCTTTATACTCTTAACTTTCTAATCTTACTGGCACTCCTCCTACCACAGCGGCTCCTCGTCATTTCACCAAGCCAGTAGTTCCCTCTTCCCGTCCTCTTGTTTATTTCAGACAGCTTCCAGATCCTGCGTGGAAAGGTCCTGCACAGCTCATTACCTGGGGAAAAGGTTACGCTGCTGTCCAACTTCCTGATCGAGTGCTTTGGGTTCCTGCTCGCTGTGTCAGACCTTACCATGGCAAACCTGACTCTAATTCTAATCTTTCTTCTGATATCGATACTTCCTGTCTTTTCCCAATTTAGGGCATCTCCTGATGCTATTTTTGCTTTCCTTGCTGACACTGTTACCTTTATTTTTAAAGATAATCTCCTTCCTGCATGTAATTATGTTTTCCAACACAATGGTAGTTTTCTTTCTCCTACTTCTGACATAACTGTTCACTATTACTATTCTCCTTGTTTAATATTTTTAACTATACGTGTCACTCCACTTACTATAGGTTCATATTCTTGCTTAGGATTTTTTCACAATCACACCTATTTCAATCACACTGTTATATTGCTTTCCACTCCTTCAGTGGCATCTACTCCACTATCTTCTGTTTTCCTTACATTGCCATCTCAAGCTAATTCTGAGACA
Source organism: Notechis scutatus (assembly GCF_049901735.1). Lineage (NCBI taxonomy): Eukaryota > Metazoa > Chordata > Lepidosauria > Squamata > Elapidae > Notechis > Notechis scutatus. Next base: position 40,825,420 of record NC_142013.1, read on the forward strand.
ACTTTTCCTGGAGACAAACTACAATGGCATCTTCGTTGCTGCTTTCCACCTTGTGATGTCACCAACTGCATTTGGCATCATTCATCTTCCTGGGTTCCTGATCGCTACAAACCACCTGTCGTGCGAAGACGTCACCTCATCCCTGATGACATCCATCGCAAGACTACAGCTCTCATTCGAGCTCGCCATCTTGGGTATCCTGCCTTCATTGCTGACAACTCCATCTCTAAGCAGTCTGCATCTCATATTGTTCCAAGATTTGGCTATCATCGCACTCCTCGAAGCATACAATCATCTTCTACAAATGAACATCAACCTCAAACTTATACCTGGACTATCCTTGACTTTCAAGGAAAAATTTTAAATACCACCACTAACTATACTCGATGGCCATGGTTTCCTCAGCTTTTCATGGATTTTGCTGAGATGGGAACAGGAGTAGAAAAATTTGCAGACAAAAAATTACAAGCTGATACATGGGACAAGCAAGGCTCCTGCTCTCCAGCACCTGCTGACAACTTTAGATTATATTTTTGTCCTGCTCATAGTACTGGTACTTCTCGTTCTGCCTGCGGTGGGGTAGTTGACAGATATTGTAAAAAATGGAGTTGTGTATCCACAGGTCATATCTGGTGGGAAGCACCTACCAAAAATGACTATATTCATATTACCCGTGCTCAAGCACATCTTCCTTGCTCTTCATGGCCTTGTTGTGGACAGAGAATAAATCCACTCAGAATCACTTTTACTGCAAAAGGAAAGACACTTACAAAAAAACAATGGATGGTTGGGTTTACTTGGGGAGGATGTCAGTGGGATGGTCAAGGAGATGAAGGGAATATTTTTACAATTCGTCTCTCGATATCCATGTCTAATTATGATGTTGGTCCCAATCCTAATTTGAAATCAACCTTTTTACAAAAACCCAATATTCAGGTGAATCCATTAGTACAGTTGGTTAATTCTTCTTACACATTGCTAGCAACTACACTTAATGATTCATCCAAAACTGATCAATGTTGGCTTTGCTTATCTGATTTGCCACCATTCTATGATGCAGTAGCTTCCAATGAACACATTAGTAACTCCACCAGTGACACAATGCCGATGGAACACTTCTCCATCACTATCACTGACATAGTAGGTCGAGGATGTTGCCTAGGACACATACCTGCCAATTACTCCCAATATTGTCAGAATGTTTCATCTGGGTATCACTGTGATGTATATTTACCAAAAGAAAGATCAAACCTTTGCTGGAATGGTACTCTGACCAAGAGTCAGAGGAAGAAATAGACACTAATGACTCCTTTTCTCCCAAAGAAGTTTTGTTAACTCTGCCAAGCCATGATTTGGGGGATGAGGACTTTTCCTCGTATGAGTTGGTTCTGCAAGGCATCAACAAACCGAAGGGTTTGTTGCCACCTTATGGGACTACTCGGGAGGAGAAAGGACTCTACCTAGAATCATGAGCACAAAAAATAAAGAAAAGGAGGAATTGTGGCTATTCTGTCTTGGTAAATTTCCATGAAACAAAATCTTGCTTAGCACAGAGCAAAGTTCACTAAGCTGACAGGAAAAGAACTGACAGGAAGAAGCTGAAGTTGATAAGATTAACTTCACAAAAGACTGTCGGATAAAAGATGTGTATTCGGTATCAGTCACGAAGTATCATCACAGAAGCTTGTGTCAGATAAAAGATGTATATTCAGGAAAAAACATGTTTATCAGTAACAGTCAAAAGTTCATTACTTGTATCACGTAGCCTGGTCTCAAAGATAAAGTTTGTAACTTTTTTGTCTTTCTGTAATCCCCTCACCCCCCTCTTTGAATCAGTACAATAAAAGGGGACAGCGCAGAGCAAGCTGGCAGCCTGAACAATCCATCTGTCTCAGGCTCAGCCGGGACAATTCCATCTGCCCCAGGCGATGCGCTGCCTCACCTAAAGAAATCTTCGTCTTGTGTTCTTTTTCTTTCCGCTTTTGCAATCACTCTTGCGAGAGTCCCGCAATCACCCTGGCTAGGGTTCCGCTGAACGCTTACTCTTAACGCTTTTTCTACGCTGAACGCTGCTGCTCAATCTCACCCTGGATAGGGTCCAGCAGACGCTCAAACTCACCCTGGATAGGGTCCTGCTTTTGCCAAACTTCGCCCTTGCGAGGGCTTCTCTGTATCTCACTCTTGCGAGGGTCCCGTTCTGAGAGGAATTTAGCAATCAACCAGAAGATCGAAATAAAGGATCGGTCGCTCAACGCGACAATTTTCTGTTTTTTATTTAACTTTGTATTAGATGGATGGTCATACAAATGAGATAGATAGATGATAGATAGATAGATGATAGATAGACATGAAAGCAAGAGAGGGGAGAAAGGGGGAGAAAGGGAGGGGAGAGGGAGAGAGAAAATATGACCTATTCAGAAAGTAAGTCCTAGCTTGATTTTTACACATGTATCCAATATAAGTCCTACCCCCAAAATCAGCCCGAATTAAGACCACACCCACTCCAGGGTGCACAGTTAAAAATTAAGCTAGGGTGGGCTTGGGGGATTGAGCTGCCTTACTACTTACCTTTGGATAGTTGAAGCGAAGCCTCTCACACCTTGGCCCATTTCTTTGGCAAGGCTTTCCTGAAGCTGATAACAGAGCTCCAGATCGATCCAAAACTGTTGTCAACTACATAGGCCTTTCCTAAACGCCTTTCTTTTTAAATGGCATGTTTATTTTCTTTTCTTTTTTTGCCAAGGCTAAGAATCAATGAAACGACTAGTTGAATTCATGGGATCAGAAGTCACAGGCATTTGTTTATATTTTTTTATTGGAGGTGGGGGTGAGGGAGTTCAGCAGAACTGTTTCAAAGTCACTCGTTTAATTGCTTCTGTTTGAGGGTAAATTATTTTGGGTGGAACAGAGCCCAGTTTAAACTGAAAGATTAGATTTGCCTCAGTCAAATTTAGTAATAATATTAAAGGCCTTTCCTGAAGGCCTCTCTAGCTGATATCAGATCTCCATATCAATCTGATTTGATTTTAATGTGGTTGATGATACACAATACTCCTACATTTGTATATCTGTCAGTATTTTATGTCCTGCCTTTATTCTAGGAGTATAAGGTTACTACACAATATAGTTCTATTACCGTGCCTTTCTTATCCCCATAGATATTCTTGCAAAGTTGGTTGGGTTTAAAAAGTGGCAGATTCAATGAATGCTCATGAATTTCCATGGCTGAAGATATATTAGGGCTGGATCTACTTGGTGTTCATTCAATATTTAATCAATGTGATTGATTGATAAAAGCCCACTGAAATATCTGGTAATATTGGAATTGTGATTATTTTTCAGAAATCATTCCTTATTGCAAAAATGAAATATTTGTCTTCCATGTGATTCTATAAGAGAAGATAAATAAAAAATACATTGTTTTAGGTTAATTTAAACCTACAGAGAAGATAGCTACTGACCAGAAAACACATCAAGATCCATCTGACTATTTCTATAATTAGTATGCACAATGAGAACCAATTTTTTTTTCTTTTGGGGAGTAACTTTTTTATATACATAAATCCCAAATGCCTAGATAACCTTCAAGGATCATAATATCAATGTTCTACATACCTTACATAGTTTGGGTATAAACTGGGTATAAATCAGGTTATCAAATGATAAATAGTAGGAAATAAATGCCATGACAATAATACAGTTTTAATCATCATGACATCTCCCAAGAACAAATTTAAGTTTTTATAATGTTGAAAATATTAGAATATTTATAAACTGGAAAAATATGACAAGATCAATCTATATTTTATGAATTATTTTAAACAATTACTAGACAACCTCTGACCCATTGTGTCATCCTTTGACAGAAAGTACATGCAGTATGGTTACATGGCTGCATATGATGTAATCAGAATGAATATTAAATTTTAGGCTGACCATATTTTTTTACCTTAATGTTGAACAGCCCTGTGGACATTTAAGTATATATCATAAATAGAAAAATAATTGTAGTGGTTAAAATAATTCAATAATAAGTCAATATTTACTTACTTAAATAAATAAATTAGAAGAGCACAGATGGGGGAAAAAAAACAGTAGGAGTGGGAACAACTTCCAGTTTCCTGCAGGCTTCCCAGTGACTTTGCTTATGGGAAGCTCTTAGGGAGTGTTGGAAATTGCAATCAAATGACCATGGGGATGCTGCAACGGCCACAACTTTGCAAATACAACTTTTCTGAATAATATGGAATTTTCAGTTCCACAGGATTAATGAATTTTGGATTTCTTTCAAATTAATAGATTATAGGAACATAGATTCAAAATTGGGCTAATTTGAGAGTACAAACAGATAAACACAACATGAATTTTAGTAGTATACAAGTGTTAAATATTTAATATATGCATTCTGAATATAGTTTAGCCATTTGCTAAAGAAGGAAGAAAGAAAAGAGAAAAGAAAACCACTTTGTAGGCTGACAAGTCATTGTAAAATCATGAATCCACTGAATTACTTTTCCTAACCCTACCCTAAGTTTCATATCTTGAACCAGAGTTCAGTTTACCTAGACTTTGGCAACGCTGCTATTTCAATGTGAAGAATCAGAAAGCAGACAGATGTATCCAGATGCACAAGAAGCAGCTGAAATAGTTCAGGATTAATCCCTAGCAACTGTGCTTAAGCAATTTTTAATGCTTTCTATACATATGATTCTTTTTTTTTTTAAACAAATTTTTATTGATTTTAAAAACAAACAAAACATAAAACATCAAATTATAAAACCTCCTTTCTCAAAAATTACTTATAAGTTTTAACAAGGCAAATAAAGCATTATTTTTTAAAGCATAGTTCCACATTATCACATTTCCATTTAAACACATATATATCTTTTCCAAATTTCTCATTGTTTCTCCCTTCACTTTTATTCAATTATATTTCTTTCTATCAAGGTTTTATTAATTCTCCATCAAGCATAAACACACTAAATACAGAACATAAAACAAGACACAAAAAGATAAAACCTTCTTAATTATTATTGATACATGTCTTTTCCAAATTTCTCTCCCTTTAGTTTTATTCCTCCAAGGTTTTATTAATTCACAATCAAAACATAGCTAACCAAAACACAAAACATAAAACATAAAACTTCTTTTGAAAAGTGACTTAGCCCCGGGTTACATCTTTTTTTACAGACCTAAGTCAAGTTCATGCTCACCTTATATACCATTCATATCTTATTAACCATTCTATATTTTCTATATGACTTCTCCCTTCTTTTCACTCTCTAAATTATAATTTGTTTATTTCATCTTATTTCAAAATCATTATGTTTGTATCCTTTGTCCGTGCTTTTCCAATCATCTATTTATCTCTTCTCTTTAGCAAAGAATTTCCCCTGTAATCACTTTTAAGGTATGACGCCTTTCCCTAAAGTAACACTTAAAATAATACGTAATTTCTATCCTGATTCTGCTTAGTACATTCTACATGTTGCATTTTGGGGGAAAAAAGAATAATAAACTTATAATATAGTTAAGTATATAATTTCCATTCTAATTCTAATTCTATTTAATAGTATAACTAAGCATTAATCATTTTAAACATTCTCTTTAATATTTTATTAAATATTGAAATCTATCATTATAAAACATTTTAATATTTTAATATTTTGTTAAATCTTATAATATTCCAATAGACTATTTCAAATGCAAATACTACAATACTATCTTATGTACTCTTGCAGAATCTTTCTTAAATCATACACTATTCTTTATCCTTTATCTATAAAAAAGATATCTTGTTTCAGACCGTGGCTTTTTTTCCCTTTCTTTTCCAGTCTGATCCTTTTGCCCTCTTCTCTTCTAACCTCCACCTTTTTAGCTTCCCCTCTCTCTTGTAATTCTCTTTTCAATTGCTTTCTAACATTGTACCTTTTTTTCACCTTATTTTTCTTTTTCTTGGTTGTTTTATTGAATCTTAAATTCTCATTTTTCCTTCCTCTCTTCCTATTTTCTTTCTTAATCAAATTTTTTTGTCCATTAAAAATGGCTTCCTTTTCTTTTTTTTCTTCAAAAGTATCATCGGATCTTACAGACAGTCACAAAATATGGTTTTATTTTAACTGTTTTCCCTACTCTATCCTTCCCCTCCCTTACTCTTCCCTTTCCCCTCTCTTAGGCTTTCCTCTCTCTCCCTCTTGGTCTATGCCAAGGCCTATTTGTCTTTTTGTTGTACATAATTTGTAGTTGTGTTGTTCTTTTAAAGGTAAAACTAATAAAGTATTTTTCCAAAAAAAAAAAAATGGCTTCCTTTTCTTCTTCTTCTCCTTCTTCGTCAAGTATTTGCTGGTACGTAGAAACCGCCATTTCTAAAAAGTGGAAGACAGCTCCCAATGAATTCTTGCCACTTTGTTCTCTTAATTTTTCATATTCCATTTTTAGTTGATCCACAGATGGTGCCATTGTAAATTTTTAAAAACAACCCAGATGTTTTTAGTCTTAAAGTAATTTGCAAATGTCAAAGTTATCAAACAATCCAAACAGCCAGAAATTATTTCCTCTTCTTCTCTTTGCAACTTTTCCTCCTGGGGCAAAATCCCAAATATATTTTAAAGCCATATTGCAATTAGTTGTTGGTCGTATAATCTTCAAAGCGTCTCCTCCAGTCAGTTTTTAAAGATTTTTTTTAGTCCTCTCCTTCCCACTTATAACAAAGAGCTTGTTTTTACCTTAAAGAAGCAGGTTTTTCTGTGCTCATTTGCTTTCTCCGTAAGGAAGGGGAGTGAACTTTCCTTCAGCACTTTCGCCGCTGTAACAATCTTTTGGAAACAAATGTATCAATCCACAAGTCAGGTTTCCAGGGTGTTTTAAAAGTAACTTAATGTCCCAGTTCAGCCAAGAAAACTTCTCCTTCTAAAAAACTTCCTCCTGCACAGTCTTATCCGGTTGAAGATTCCTTTATGGCTGCCATTTCTGACAGCCGCTCCACCGCCTCAGGAAAAAGGAGTCTAGCCGGCTGGGGAAGTGGGGTGCGATATCCCCAGACCCCTGCCCGGACCTCCTCTGTCTTCCGCTGCCTCTTCGGGGCAGCGACAACCCCCAAATCCAGTTGGATCGGGGGCACCTTAGCAGTGAGCGCAGCAAGGACCCGCAGAGAAGCGGATTCCTGCCGCCGCCGAAGCCTTGCAACCGGAAGTCCCCTATACATATGATTCCACTGAAGGGCAATCTAGATCTGAAACAACTATTCTATAAATGTCCATCTCGTAGTCTTTGTGTTAAATCATGCTGACTTGCCTTGTGGATTTTGGCTACTGGTAGAAGTTTTGTTCTCCTTAACTTGGACTTTTTTAATTGCTAAACTTTTATATGCTGGATTTTTCATTATAAACATTATAATTAACTGAAGCAGGACATATATTAATATATTTGATCAGAATTCTCTTGAAACAGTATAGCTATTGCATTATACTCCCTGGCTGGTACATTTCAGCCGGCTGTTTCTATTCTTTTTCAAAAGCAGAGCCAGGTGCCAAGTTGCCAAATCTAATTTGATTGTGTGGAGTCCTTCATGCTCTGACTGAGCTTGGTTGTATTCTTGCCAGTATTTCATTACCAAACTAGGTAACATCATCAGTGCTACAACCAAGCTTAGAGAGCACCAAGAACCCCACACTTCAACTCTGTAGTACAAATATTCTTCTCTATCAGGTCTAATTGTTTACTGTCATTTTACGTTCACAGTCATTCATCATGAGAGAGGCCTGCATTATCTGTGCTAATATCCCTCAGTAGTACACTGGAAATGTTTTAAATCCATTTTTACCAGTGTTATGAAACTGAAAACTACATTTATTTATATTGGGAAATTGTGTCCTTTCACAGTCTTTATTGCAACATCTCCAATATAACTTGCAAATTCTCCAATATAACTTCGCAGTTATACTGGAGATTGCATGATGGTTTTTTTCTATAAGGAAAAAGGGAAAAATACACACTTTCTATTAAAAACTGGTTACTTACTTTAACTTTTTGGGGGAGGAAGCATCCTGGTGCTTTCAATGATAAAACTTCTTCAAAGCTTTTTTTTTTTTTTTGACATTCAGATATATTGACCTACCACATAAAAGCATTCCAATTAAGACTTTTCTCATGAAAGATTATGGATTAGATGTGTCATTTAAATACCAGTTATATTTCTTGGGTTTTAGATGAATGGTATGTGCAACATTAAAAAGCACAGGCATTTTCAGAGATCATGACCACTGTAAATTAAATAAATATTACAGTCTAAACTACACATTCATTATCGGTAAAACATTTATATACTTTTATCAAAATAACTGTTTCCAGAACGGCCATCATATAAGAAAAATGAGGGAGATGTGAAGAGGTCACATAGACTTGCGCTATCATAATAGGGCAAATATGAAGCAATATATTTTAAATAAAATTGCCATGCACTGGTGTGATAAGAGAACCTCTACTTATTTTTGATGAAATTATTCTTCTCAGCAAATATATCAAGGCTCATAAAAAGAAAGGCCAGGAATGAATATTATGTGATGTTTGGAAAATGTTATTGAGATAATGAGATAATGAAAGTAGAAAAAGAGATTATGGTTACATAATCCTTTATTCTTGCAGAATTTGCATTGGACAAAAAACATGATCTTATAGTTTAAACCTGTTTTATAAAAATTACTATATTTGCTATCATGCTAACAGTTCTTCTCAGGGGGTATTTTTTCTGTGACAAGATTAATAAACATTTGAAAGATCTTGTTTTATTATACTTACACATACACACATACACACATAAACACATACACACACACACATCTGTTTTGTACTCCTAGAAACCAGCTTCTGATATATAGCACATGCATTCATCAAAATAATAATAAAAATCTATTTTTGTTGGTAGAAATGTATTGTATCAATAGTAGCATTTAAATTTCCCAACTGCATTTTTTGAAAAAGAAAATGTTCTGGAGCAGGTTCCACAGATTTTTTTCCACCATAATATATTAAAGAGAGATTTTTTTTAAAAAAATTTGTTCCTGCATCCTTGTGGAAAAACTAAGGACTTGATAAATGTGTTGCAATTCTGTTGGTCCCTCTTGCAAGAGCTTGTCAACTTAAAAGCAATGTTTCAAAATTAAGTGGCCACAACTTCTCAATTACTTCTAAACCACTTATTCTTTCTCTGAAAGAACTGCTTATTAATTAAGTTTACTTGCTGCCCATCTCTACAAAATTATTTGGGCATCTTATGTCTAGGAGCACCTAGTTCAGTTCAATTTATTTTATTATGATTATGACTAAAAATTAAATTTACAATTAAAGCTTACAAATTCCAGTAACTAATAGAGAAAACCTATACATGACTATTTATTTTTATTTAATTAATCAGGTTATTGTTAAATGCAAACAATCTATTTTATTGTTAGCCATACCTTTTTGCCTTGGTGAAATGCATGCAATATTATTGACTCTGCAGTATGCTACCATAGATACAGATACAGATAATCAGAGTTGGAAGGGACCTTGTAGGTCATCTAGTCCAACCCCCCACCCAAGCGGGAGACCCTACACCATTTCTGACAAATGGCAGTCCAATCTCTTCTTGAAAGTCTCAACTGATGGCGCTCCTACAACTTCCAAGGGCAAGCTGTTTCATTGGTTGATTGTTCTCACTGTCAGAAAGTTTCTCCTTGTTTCCAGGTTAAATCTCTCCTAGCGTTAAGCATCTATCTAGCCCGCACGGCGGCATTTCGAAAATCTGAGGCTCTATTCCTATCCTTCAACCCATCCACTTTAGGACACAAAGTGTCGTCAACGACCATTGGTAGATGGTTGAGAGCCACCATAGTTAAAAGTTATGAATGCCAGTCCATCTCAGTTCCTAAGGGCATTATAGCCCACTCAACAAGGAGTGCGGCAACATCAGCAGCATGGGCCACACGGGCTTCCATAGATGAAATTTGCAGAGCGGCAACTTGGGCTTCACCATCGCCCTTTGTCAGAAATTATAAAATTGATGTCTATGCCTCAGCGGACGCTTCATTTGGCAGAAGAGTCCTGCGGAGGGTCCACAGAGTTTAGGAGTGGATTTCAATCCAGACAGAGTCCCTCCCTAAGGACAGGCCAAGCTTTGGTATGTCCCACTTCTGGATGCTCTGAACAGCTCATGGGAGAAAGGGCATTGGTACTTACCTGATACGCCCGTTCTCTGTGAGCTGTGAAGAGCATCCAGCCATTTCTTTCCGTCTGGTGGGGTTCCATTCCAGTCAGGGATCTAGATTAGGTGATGAGTTCCGGACTTTGGTACTCAGTTCTTCGCAAAACTGGGGGACGCTGGGGAGGTGTCCCGTGGAGGAGGAGGAGCGTCCTGGAGTTTTAAGCCCAGCCTTTCCAGAAGAGACTGAAGCACCTCCCACTTCTGGATGTTCTTCACAGCTCACAGAGAACAGGCGTATCAGGTAAGTACCAATGCCCTTTCCCCTTCTATTCCCTCATCTTAGTCGTTAATGAAGATATTGAAGAGTACTGGGCCTAAGACAGAACATTGTGACACCCCACTGCTTACTTCCCTCCATGTAGACTTAGACCCATTAATGACTATTCGTTGATTACTTTATAAGTATCTTGTGCCATTTACTCTAGTAATCATCAGTTTGTTGCATAACTTCACACAAAGAAATAACCCACCTACTGACCACAAACTCAGCCAAACAAATAACAAATACAAATAACAAATTACATTTTAAAAGGCTATGGTACCAAATTAGTAGGTCATTCTCAATACAAATAAATATCATCCAATACCACGTTCATTTGGATTGGGGTGCTTTATCTTTTATTCATATTTATTTCCTCCTCCATAACCTCTTTCATTTCACTATTTAGCAGGCATCCTTTTTGATACTTTAGCATAACCACACTTCTGTGGTACATTGTAATGAAATTATTTTTACACTGCTCCAAGCAGCTTCTATAACCTAGTTCCTTATATCCTTATATCTGTCCATTCATTCTGCAGATGGATTAATCTGTAATAATGTTGGTCTGTAACAATGTTATTTGATTTGGCTTAATTACCTTCTAAATGATTCATACCTTTCTTTACCTGTCATTCTAATTTCATTCATTTCTTTCTTTCTCTTCAAAGTCTGTTTTTCTCAATTTCACTATCCATTACAATGAAGCATAACATGCAACTACTTCAAATCTATGAATTCCTACTTTAATATCCCTCCACAATAATCTACTGTAGATAACACTAATTCATACTTTACCACACAGGAGTTACCATTTACCAAGAGCTCCTATTGGTGGATGGACAGCTACATACATTCATTAAATACATTCATACATATTTTCTAGTATGTATTGTAGACCATTCAAAATAAAATCTAGATTTTTATTTCTATGGGCATTTATTCAACTACATTCTATGTGGTTATATAGTCTTAATGCAGATCCTGTCCTCTTCTTAGTTTTTATTTTGTATCATGTTATTATTTCACACCCTTTTCTATTCTTTCCTCATATATTTCAAGTTGTAATATTTCATATAGCATCAATATGAATAATAAGCTCATACTAACAGATTAACAGAGTTGGAAAGGACCTTGTAGGTCTTGTAGTCCAACCTTCTGCTCAAGCAGGAGACCTCATGAATAATAACTTGAGAGTTTTGCTTATCCAAGGTTTCACACTACGTATTTTATTAAGATAGAGGACATTAGGATGTCACATATAACTGACCCATGTCACATGCAACAGTTCATGCTAATGGTAATAACACAATAGGGATAAATTTGGTACACCCAAACATAATAAAAGTCCTCTATTAACCCAACCCCCCTTGCATATTCTAGGTGTCTTTGCAAGGTTAAAATGTCTAACCTAAAGATTACCTTGAAAGTCTAAATTAGTTCTGATTGCATTCTGTCAACTAGGTGAGATGTACAATGTACTGACTCTCTTAAGAAACATTCTTCAGCTATATTTTAACTTTTTGGCTACATATAGAAGAATAAATTATCCTTCATTGTGGTAGGAATTAATTTTTACAAGTCTCAAGTCTACTCTTCTCCCCATTCTACCATGTTATAAAGTGAATATAAGAAAAATAAATGATTATTCAGTTTACTGCAGTGTGGTATTTTATCCAGACTTAATTTTGGCTACATAATTTGTTAAAATAGGTCAACTGCAAAGCCCTAAGACATTTTTAAACAAACCATAATTAAAATTAACTACAATTAATCATGCTGCTTTGAATAATGCAACAAGCTAGCATGAACAGATATAAAGTTTTAAAATTCTTGCAGTAATGTTTTGTGAAACCAAAATTAGCCCAGACACATGATTGTGCAAACAAAACCATATGCTATTATATCCTGCAAATTAATGCTAATATCACGACCTTTATAAAAGTCTAGGGACACGTGCAGAAGTTGTTTCGGAAGATTAGAAGATTGAAGCCAAGAGCTAAGATCTAAATGTTCCAGCAATGATTTTGATAATTAATTGGCAGATAATTTAGACATACAAACTGGGAAATCTGAAATTACACTTTAGGCAGGTTTTTTGAATGACATCCAAGTAACTGATCACAGTCTTCTTGAACACTGCTGGTTGAAATAAATTTGCTTGATGATTATCGCAGTTTGTGCAATAAAGTGTATCTCAAATATGCAGGGGTGAAAAAGATTTAATGAACCATAGAAAATACTGTGGACTTTTTTAGCTGCAACTATAATATTATCTAGATGGATGCTATTTTCCTGAAATAGTGGTTGAAAATACTCTGAATTATTTTCTCAAGCCATAACTGCATACCCACAAAGCAACTTTTATGCAAGCATACTTTTCTTATTATAGTCTGCATCACAGGCAGTGAGAGCTTCAGGCAGAGGGATTAACTTTAACTACTGTATATCAAATGGAATAAATAGAACACCAAAGTGATACCAGGATAGCTATACAGGTGAAACTCAAAAAATTAGAATATCATGCAAAAGTTCATTTATTTCAGTAATGCAACTTAAAAGGTGAAACTAATATATGAGATAGACTCATTACATGCAAAGCAAGATAGTTCAAGTCGTGATGTGCCACAATTGAGATGATTATGGCTTATAGCTCATGAAAACCCCAAATCCACAATCTCAGAAAATTAGAATATTGTGAAAAGGTTCAATATTCTAGGCTCAAAATGTCCCACTCTAATCAGCTAATTAAGCCATAACACCTGCAAAGAGTTCCTGAGCCTTTAAATGGTCTCTCAGTCTGGTTCAGTAGGAATCACAATCATGGGAAAGACTGCTGACCTGACAGTTGTGCAGAAAACCATCATTGACACCCTCCATAAGGGAAAGCCTCAAAAGGTAATTGCGAAAGAAGTTGGATGTTCCCAAAGTCCTGGGAAAGTTATATGAAAGGGAAAAGTGTGGAAGAAAAAGGTGCACAAGCAGCAGGGATGACTGCAGCCTGGAGAGGATTTTCAGGAAAAGGCCATTCAAAAGTGTTGGGGACTTTCACAAGGAGTGGGCTGAGGCTGGAGTCAGAGCCACCACGCATAGATGGATCCTGGACATGGGCTTCAAATGTTGTATTCCTCTTGTCAAGCTGCTCAAACAAACAACGTTAGAAGCGTCTTACCTGGGCTAAAGAAAAACAGACCTGGTCTGTTGCTCAGTAGTCCAAAGTCCTCTTTTCTGATGAGAGCAACTTTTGCATCTCATTTGGAAAGCAAGGACCCAGAGTCTGGAGGAAGAATGGAGAGGCACACACTGCAAGCAGATTGAGCAGGCAGATTGAGTTGCTCACAGAATCATTCAGAGATCTCTCTATCTGCCTTTGGCTAGCTCAGTCTCTCAAATTTGCTTGCTGTGAGTCTGCACTGAATTTGATTGCCGTGAGTCTGCACTGAATTTGCTTGCAAGCAAACCTTCAGTCCTAAGGGGAGGTTCGGCTGTGCTGAGCCAAAGATCTAAAGACTAGCTAGAAAGCAAGAAATCCAACCATTTCCTGCTTCCTAGCTAATCTAAATCTTCCAGCAGAGCAGAACAGATGATGGCTGGAAAAAGGAAAAATAGCAATTTAGCAGGCAAGTTTACCGGGTAAGGAGTGGGCGGGGATGGTTCCCGCGGGCCATGTGGGCGGCACGGCCTTGTGTTTCTGTGCAGCCTGGGTTAATTGCTTTGTGGGGGTGCTCTGGGGGTGAGATTTCTCTGCAGTCCACCAAAACTTTCTCATGGCCCACCAGTGGGCCACAGCCCACCGGTTGGTGACCACTGATTTAAGGCAATTGGTTCTGAAAGTAACTCACTCCTATCTTATGAAGATAGATCATAACCAGTATTCCAAATTGCACCTAAAAGTATACTGAAGCTACTGGATCTCATAGAGCAATGATGGTACATGGATAAATTGTAATGGACTCATAACTATCCATGTCATTAAAAGCAAACTTCAAAAGCAGCCTTATGTAGAAAACAGTGCTATATTCCAAACAGGAAGTGACATGTAGCAGGACTTCCTGATCCATGAATGGCACAATTGGGTGCATAAGGTGGAATTATGCAAAGGAACTCTTTGCCAATTTATCATGAATAGGAATTGAATCCAAGACTATTCCCATATTACACATTAATTGTCTCTGGGTAAGTGCTATTCCATCTGGAACTAATGAAGACAGTTACCCAGCTCTGGGCTATCTAAGACCACAATTATTTGTTCCTGTTTATGGGCCAGAATTCAGCTTTGGACTGTGACAAATATCTATGGAGAATTCAGATTTTAGGCTCGGACAACATTGCTTCAGCAGGGGACTGGGAATTTTCAAACCATGATTCATCTGAAGAGGCTGAACTATAGGCATCTCCTGATCAGCTGCAGCAATCAAATGATGAGGCACAATGTCCAAGTCCCAGGTCTTGATGCATGCAATGGCAAGCAGTACAACCCCAGTCAATGAGGCTTCTCACTGGGCAAAGGATGAAGATTGAGAAATTGTAACAGCTTTGCCTTTAGTCTTATTCCAACTATTTGGAATCCTAGTTTTTGATTCTAGCTCCTGGGTTTATTTACTATTGAACCTTTGAATACTGTCCGACTCAGTACTTAGCACTTTGACTCCTGGAATTAATTTGGACTACTCTATTGCTGCTTAAACTGCAAACAGGCTTATTCAAGCAAGCTATTTTTGCACAGACCACGATTTATGATCTTGTCTACTGCTATCTGCTTGACTCCATAGCAACTGTGTCTGCATGTATATGTGTTTGCCATCAGAGACAGAACATTTGTTTTCAATCCTTAACTCTTAAATGACTGAGTAAAATTTGTTTTGTTTTTGGAAAGCATTGCAAAATCTCAAAATGCCTTACTCACTGCTCAAGTGCAAGCTATGCAGACTCAGCCAGCACAGGAAGCAGTTGCACATTCTTCACACCATAAATCTCATTTACCAGAATTTTTTTGATAAAATCTTATCTAAATTCCATAGTTTCTGGGATCAATTTATAATTTATATACAGGAATCTGAGTCTGAGATCTTAAGGCTTCCCTACACATAGAGTTAAAGTTGGATTTGCCATATGTTTACTGAATGGAAAGCTGTTAAGTGGGCGCAGCAAAATTTTTAATGCAGCAGAATTCTTTGTTGAATTTAGCCAGTGTTACAAACTATGCATTCTGATTCAGTGAAGGCACAAACAATTAACACTCATCTTTGGGAAGTGAAACTAGGACACTGCTTTACATATTTACTTCAGGTTTATTGCTCAAGATTTAGCCTAGAATGAAGGAGTCTTGGTTGATCAGTTCCAGGAAGGGTGCTGATAAAATCCTAGATGAATTGGTTAGAACTGAACGTCTAGATACTTGCATGAAATAATACAGCTATATCTTTGACTAATGGTTGGTTACAAAATGAAAAGTTAGAAATGAAGGATGCAAGCCTATTACTAAACTTGATGAAATGGATTTAAGGTTAGGGTACTCAGGATACTAGGCTGTCATAAGCCTCTCAAGAAACCATCTCTAGCAAATTCAGAATAAATGGTTGCAGCTCAAGCCCAAACACCGCATAGCCTGCCATCTAAACATCTGCTAGTTACTGTTATCCTGCACCTTCCTGGCAAACCATAAACATTCAAACTATGATTGACTCAGGCAAACTGCCAACTTCATGGACTTACAATTTCCTAAAGAGCAAGTAATATCTAGCAATTTCATTCAACCCCATTGATGGTTGAAACTATTGATGGGTGACCTTAATATTCAGGACAAATAGTCATGTCCATACCTAAGCTTTGTATTTGTTTAGGTTAACATTGATAACTGGTGGAGTGCACTCCATTTCCATGTTATTTTAGTGCTTTCCATGTTATCTTAAGACTTCAAGTTCATGATACATGTATCATCTAGACTGAAGGCTCAGTAATCTTTAAACCACCTGGTTGCAGAAATCATGTGAAATCAAGTAGAGTTTTTGGGCAGCAACCAAACTCACCAAATAAATTTGCCAAGTCTCTATGTTAAATTTGCGAAGTCTCTATGTTACAGAACACCTGATTATGACATCAAACATGTAAACAAGCTAAATACACTACTAACATGGGCAGCATCCTGCCCACATGCTTTTATCTTTCTTGGTGACTTCAATCTACCTCCTATTGACTGGACCCTAAATGAATGTACAACTGAACCCATACACGCAACCTTCTACAATTTGTAAAATCTGGGACTGGAACAACTAGTAACCAACAACACTAGACTAAACAACTGCCTTGATCTCATCTTCTGCAATAGTTTGAATTTAATTTATGCAATACAAACTAAAGAACCCTTTTCCAGCAGTGACCACAATATGATTGACTTTTGTCTCAACATACGTCCACACAAAAATCATCACAATGACGTAATCCCCAATTATAAGTTCAAAAAAGGCAACTATGATCTTATAAGCAACAATCTCTCATCCCTTGATTGGCAATCTCTATTCACTGGATGCAATACTGTTGAAGACCATTACAACATATTTTTACTTGAAGTCAAAAGAGTAATCAAACTATATGTACCAACAACAACTCCCAAAACAAAACAAAAAACAGATTACCCATAACAATAAGGAAACTTCAATCCAAAAAGAGATCACTCTGGCGGAAAAACAAATCTGGTCATGTTGCCAATTTCAAAAGCCGATACAAAAATTTATGCCACCAGATAAAGACTGAATGCACCAATTATCACATTAAACAAGAGGAAAACCTTCTATGCACCAATTCCACCTGCGCTTTTTACAATTTTGTGTTGTGGCTCCGATTCCCGAGCCTGTGCTGTCAGAGGAAGAGGACTTGGAAGATGAGGAGGAGGAACTGGGAATGCCTTCCTCCCCAGGACCTCCCTCTCTGGCAATGCCTTCCTCCCTGATAATGCCTCAGGTTTCATCAGACAACCGAGAGGAACAGCCTGAGATTAATCAGGAGGAAGGCATATCGGAGCAGCCCCTGACAGGAAGTCAAGAGGAAGAATGTTGACTTGATCCTAAGCAGCATCATAGGGAGAAACGTGAGCAGCAACGTAGGAGGCGTGGGAGGGTCAGAGAGTGAGCTGAGTCATTGAGCCACACCCCACAGGAGATAAAAGTGGGTGTGTTGTCGGCTGGAACTTTGTATGGGACAAAGTTTAATCTTACTTCAGGTTTTCTTTGTGAATGATTTTTGTGGTCTGCCTTGTAATTTTCTGTGATTTTAGCTTTTTACTTGTTACCAGTTCGGACTTGGCAGGCAGAACATGTTGGAATGCCAAGGACATTATCAGTTCCAAAGAATTAACTCTGTGAAGTCCAAGCCAGCTTCCCTGCCTGTGTTTGTGTGAGTTTGTACTCTTTCATCTTTTGGGAAAGAAGAAAGGTGAGACAGAACAATTTTGTAAACAACAAACTAAAAGACTCAATGTCCATCCCACCCCTGATAGGACCTAATGGTAAAGACTGCAATGATGACACCATTAAAACCAACATCTTTAACACATTCATCGGCTCAGTATTTGTAAACAGCAATGGATCATGCCCAGTATTTCCTAGCTGAACCACAGACAACTACAATGATCTAATACATATCGATTTTACAGAAGACAATGTTGAAAAAGCACTACGCAATCTAAAACCATCTCTATCTATTGGACCGGATGGAATATGTGCCTACTTCTTAAAAAAGCTATCCACTGCCATAGCCGAACCTCTAAGCATAATCTTTGAAAAATCTTTCAGGACCAGCTCTTTGCCTAACCTATGGTCACAAGCCACGGTCATCCCCATCTTCAAAAAGGGAGACCCCAGCCTCGTTGAAAATTACAGACCAATCTCCTTATGCTGCGTCACCTGTAAAGTTCTGGAATAAATTATTAACCAATCCATTGTGTCCACTTAGAGACAAACAACCTACTCTCCAATAAACAATTTGGTTTCAGAAAAAAACTATCCTGTAATCTGGAACTCTTGCACTGCAAAAACATATGGACTACACAACTCGATCAGGGCAAAGCAATAGACGCAATCTACATAGACTTCTGTACAGCCTTTGATTCAGTGGTACACGACAAACTACTCCTAAAACTAAAATCTTATGGTATCTCTGGACAACTGTATAACTGGATAGAAGCATTCCTGTCAAAAAGACAACAAATGGTCAAAATTGGGAGTGTCCTATAAAATTCTGTACCTGTCAATAGTGGTGTCTCCCAAGGCAGTGTTCTAGGACCAACTCTCTTCATACTCTACATAAGTGACCTCTGTGATCATATTAAGAGCAACTGCATTCTTTTCACTGATGATGTAAAGCTGTTCAATACCACAGACAATACTGCTACCCTTCAAAAAGATCTTGACTATATATCAGAATGGTCAAACAAATGGCAACTTCAAATCTCAACAAATGAATGCTCTGTCTTACATATTGGCAAAAAAAACCCAGAAAATAAAATACAAGCTGAATAGTCAAGATCTTGTTGATGATCCAAGTTCTGTAAAGGACCTTGGAATATTCATCTCTAATGATCTAAGTGCTAGAGCCCACTGTAACTACATAGCCAAAAAGGCATTAAGAGTTGTTAACCTAATCCTACGTAGCTTTTTCTCTGGTAATATCACACTACTAACTAGAGCATACAAAACATTTGCTAAACCAATACTTGAATACAGCTCATCAGTCTGGAACCCACATTACGTATCTGATATTAGCGCAGTTGAGAAAGTCCAGAAATATTTCGCAAGAAGAGTTCTCCACTCCTCTACTCGTTGTAGAATACCTTATGCCACCAGACTTGAAATTCTAGACCTAGAAAACCTTGAATTACGCCATCTTCGGTCTGATCTAAGTATGGTATATAAAATCATGCATTGCAACCTTACCTGTCAATGAATACTTCAGCTTCAACCATAACAACACAAGAGCACACAATAGATACAAACTTAAGGTTAACCGCACCAAACTTGATTGCAGGAAATACGACTTCAGCAACAGAGTGGTCAATGTCTGGAATACTCTACCTGACTCTGTATTTCTTCCCCAAACCCCAAAAACTTTAACCTTAGACTGTCTACTATTGACCTCACCCCTTTCCTAAGAGGTCTGTAGGGGGCGTGCATAAGTGCACCAACGTGCCTATTGTCCCTGTCCTATTGTTTCTTTTATTTTTCTTATATGTACCCATTTCATGTATTCATAACTATGTATATACTTATACCTATTATCTTGTAAGCAATTGACAAATCAAATCAATCAATCAATCAATCAATCAATAAAAGTCTTACCTGCCAAGTATGCTGAATGCCAAGATATATTCAGGGGAAAGGAAGCAGATCAATTGCTTCCTCATTGAGCTAATGATTGCCTCTCAGTTGATCTTTTTCCAGTGGGCAAAGGTTCCAATTGATTGCTTGTATTCACTTTCAGTGCCTACTCTAGCTCTTCTTCTAAATTTCATATGTATAAATCTTGAAAATAGGCTTTACTGCAGTTATTAGTAGAACCAACTGCCTTCAATCAACTCTGTGTCTTAGGTCAATCACCTAAGGCTTGAACAGTAATTGTTTGGATTTAAATAATTATTTGGATGCATCTAAACAAAACAAAGAAACAAACAAAAACACCACACCTCTAGTGCCCAATTCCATCATTGATCCAGAAAAATAATATTGGAATCCATCAAGAGGTCCAAAAGAAGCAGTTGTAAAATATTTAAATATAATGTCTAAAATATTTTATATTTCTTTTAATAAAATATGATATATTACTCTGGATGTAACATGCAAATAAGAAAATCATGCTACTTAAATGGTTAGAAATAACATGTTTGCTTAGAAACACTTTCCACTGCAATATATTTTAATTAGAATTTGCTTATCTTTTCATGTACATCGTATGGCATAATGTATTCTATATTTTATAGATTTTCAGGAAACCAAACTAATGAAACTACCCAAAAACACAATGATATCAGAGTTTAGGGAAAGGCCCTTGCTTATTGATAGACACTTGGATTGCTAGTATGGAAAAAAAAAAGAAATTGATAGTATGTATGTCATACTGAATGGAAAAGTATTATAGAAACAAAAATAGTAAGGAAAACTTCAAAAGCAATAATTAATTTGTAAAACTTTTTGAATTTTAAACTTGTACAGAATTTGTATTTTCTGTTCATATGATAGATCCTCATATTAAAACCTATTAGTAAAAGTAGCATACTACACATAGTAGCATACTACAATAGTAATGTAGTAATATAGTATAATAGTAGTGGCAAACTACATATAGTAATGTAGTAGCGTACTGCATATAGCAATGTAGTAGTATAGTATAATATAGTAATATATCAATTTCTTGGGTGCTTCCTTTTATGAGCATTTCTCTATGCAGAGTTATCTGCATGTGTTGGAACTATAGTCCTCAGAACTACAGGAATAAAAGCTACAATGGATCTGAATTCTAGAATTCTAACATACTACAAGCATGTTATCTAGAATAGTAACAAACCGAGGAAGCCTGCTTTGGATTCACCTCTAGCATGGCAATAAATTCTGTGATCTATTCATGTCAAGCAGTAGCTCATATTAACGCCCCCTTTTTTTCTGAAATCGGCACATCTACCACAATTGTGAGATTTTTCTTATTAAGTTTCAGAAAGCTATTTACAAGGGGAAAAGTAATATGAAAGGCATTCTTCTCTGTTCTGTCAGACACAGCATTCTCCTTCTGAATTACTATTACAAGCAAAAGTGTGACTGTTGTCACCTATTCATTGAAGAAGTTAGGTTCTGTTGTTAGCTTTTGATAGCACCATTCAGCAGAGCATATTTTACAGGAAAACTTTTTGGACAGAATATAAAACCCCGCAAAAACTAGTCTGCAAGCCCATTACTCTGCCTGAAATCATTAGCACTTTGCCTACATCCAAAACATTTGCAATATCTACAAATAATAAAGAAATGGTTGAAAATGCTGTTTCCAACTTCAACAATTCAAAAATCCATTTCAGATAGATGGGCCCTGTAATCAATACAAAATTATTAGATTTTGCATGCCCACTAGACCATTTTAACAACATAATCCTTTGAAATCCATAGGAATAACATGTGCAAAACTGGAGAATCAACACAGCATGATACTAAACCTACAATTTCAGTCAATCATTAGAAATAAGATTACTAATAACTGGATTAGTCAGCATTCTTCTACTGTTGGTGTATCATTACCATTTTAAAGAAAAAGAAGTAAAGAAAATAATAACTCAGTATTCTTGTTTCAGCTTATTCCACAATGTTCCAAATAATTCTGAATAGTTTGCTAAATGATTGCCTTAATTGCTGTATAAGTACATATATATATCAATCCCAGTTTTCAATTATTTATATGCGTCCCATTTCACTATACATCCATCAATGATTCTTGTCACCTAATTTAATGGTAACATACTGTAAATGGCAAGAAACTAGGAGAGAAGCGGAGGGAAGCTTCTTATTATCTTCTTCACTAGCCCTCAAGTCTGTCTATAACTTATGAATTGGACTACTTTACAGTCTGGAAGAATACTGAGCCATTGTCCAAAACTACAGTAAGTAAAATAATCGCAGAGGTGAATGTAGCCCAGAAATAAAATGTTGGATTATACAGCAGTGATGAACATTATTATTATTATTATTATTATTATTATTATTATTATTATTATTATTATTATTATTATTATTAATAGGTAAGACAAAAATGCCAAACCCAGTCTGTGCGATTAATAATATAATAATAATATAATTAATAATAATGATGATGATGATGTCGAGATCTCCTACAAGTAAAGTAGACTGTAGAAGAAGAAAGACACAGCTTGAATGACTACATCCAGAAAAGTGAAGAGCCAATGATTAAGGAAGTACATAAAGGAGGCCTTTTGAAGATAACCAAGTCAAAAGCTGAATACAAAAAAGAAGTAATTGAGAGGCAAACTGAAAATTGGAAAAGCAAAGCTATGCATGGCCCATACCTGAAAAGTATTGAAGGCAGAGCTGACCAAAAGCTTACATGGAACTGGCTAAAATCAGGAATACTGAAAAAAGAAACTGAAGGCTTTATTTTGGCTGCTCAAGAACAAGCCTTAGCCACAAATTGCATGAGGCAAAGATTCAGCATGTCATCACCAACAGTAAATGCCACCTCTGTAATGAGAAAAATGAAACAGTTAACCAAACAGTGCAGCAAAATTTCACAAACTGACTATCTAGAACGCCATAACCGAGTTGCTAAAATCATTCATTGGAAATTGTACCAAAAGTTTGGATTTGAGTATAGTAACAACTACTGGGAACATCAGGTTGAGAAGATTCTGGAAAATGAAAAACTCAAGATCTTGTGGGACTTCAGAATTCAGACCGACAGGCATTTGGCTCACAACATGACTGACATAACAATAGTTGAGAAGAAAAGGGTTTAGTTTAGTGGTTCCCAAAGTGGGCGGTACCACCCCGGGGGGCATTGGGATGCCTTAGGGGGGCACTGAGAGGCAAGGTGGTCAGCAGGGGGCTCGAAGAGGCGGCAGGGGGTGTTCGAGGAGCCGGCCGGCCCTGCAGGTTCCAATGCGGAAACGATGACACGTTATGTGCCGCCACGGCCATGTTCGATGCACTGCCCCCCTGCCACCTCTTAGCACCCCTCTGCTGGCCCCCTTGGGGATGCTCAGAGGTGGCAGGGGGTGTTCAAGGCACCGGCCAGCCCTGCAGGTTCACCCCTTGCCTAACACCGCACTGGAGCCAGCGCCTCCAATGCAGAAGTGGTGGCACATTACGTGCCACTGCAGCCACGTTCGACACGCCCCCCCGCCGCCTTTTAGCATCCCTCTGCTGGCCCCCTTGGGGATGCTAAGAGGCAGCAGGGGGTTGTTCGAGGCGCCGGCTGGCCCTGCAGTTTCACCCATTGAGGCGCCAGCTTCAGAGTGGTGCTACAGTCAATGAGTGAACCTGCAGGGTGGCACCTCAAATGCCCCCCTGCCACCTCTTAGTGTCCCCAAGGGGGGCAGCAGAGGGGCGCTGAGAGGCGGCAGGGTGGTGGTGCGTCGAATGCGGCTGCAGTGGCACATAACGTGCCACCGCTTCCGCATTGGAGGTGCCGGCTCTGGAGCGATGCTAGTCAATGGATGAACCTGCAGGGCCGGCTGGAGCCTCAAACACCCCCCTGCCACCTCTTAGCACCCCTCTGCCAGCCCCCTTGGGGATGTTAAGAGGCGGCAGGGGGCGTTCAAGGCACCGGCCCTGCAGACACATCGGGAAAGCAGAGCAAAGCCAGTCTGAGAGGGAGGGGGGAGAGAGAGAGAGAGAGAGACCTGATGTATCAGATTGAACGAGGCCTAGTTTAGACTGAGGCCCTTTTCCACATTGAAACATCTCTGCCAGCACATTGAAACCTCTTTGGCTTCTATTAAAGGTTTTGTGGATGAAACATGGTCAAGACTATCAGGAAGCTCTCACATTTTGTTGAGGATTTAAACAGGATCCATTGGACCAGATCTCCACACTAAAAAATTACTTTTCCCCAATGTGTTACAGTGCCAATTCTGAAGAAGGCAAAACCAAAATGTAGTGGTAAATTACAAGGACAACATACACACATACATTCCCTTCTAATCCTGCTTTTTCTTTCTTTTCCTTTTCTCTTTCTTTTCTTCGTCTCTCTCTCTCTCTCTTTCTTTTCTCTCTTTCCCTCTCTCAGGCTCACCCCTTTAGATCAGGGGTCACCAAACTTTTGGACCTCAGGGACCACCAAACTCATAATTTTAAATCCTGGAGACCACTGATATGAATTTTGACTGACGGTGGCTTTCTGGCATTGGTGGGAGAGAGAGAGAGAAGAGATCTGATCCAACCTCTCTCTCTCTCTCACACACACACATACACACAGGCAGGGGTGGGATTTAGACCCCTGATCTAAAGCTGTCAAAACTCTAAAAACAGGTCAAGTAGCTTTGGGGAGGCCAGTCATAAATTAGAACACTTGCTAAACAACCGGCCATTAAGTGAGGACCACTTGTATTTGGTTTGCCAGTCACCTGGCCACACCCACCCAGTCACATGATGAGCAAGCCACACCCTCAAATTAGGCCACACCCACAGAAATTTTAATCCCACCCCTGGGTGGGGGGCACCGAGGACGAGTTTGTAGCACCAAGGGGGTGGTGGATTTAAAAAGTTTGGGAACCACTGGTGTGGTTTGGAAAATTTAGTTCATTGACATTGCAATACCTGGTGATGCATTAATTGTAGACACGCAGGAAGAAAGAATCACAAAGTATTGGGACTTACAAATTGAAGTTGAGTACTTTGGAAAAAGAAATCATGTGTTATCCCAATTGTAATTGGAGCCCTTGGAGCAATATCTAAAGGGCTGCCTTGCTATTTGGAAATCCTGAATTTATCAGACTTGAATACCCTGATTCTACACAAAACTACCCTACTTGGAACAGCTTATATCCTCCGACGCTACCTGAACAGTTCCTAGGTCCTTGGTTAGGACTCGAGCTGCTGAGCTGCCAACCAGCCCCAAAGGCTGTGAATCTCACTAAAGATTTAATAATAATAATAATAATAATAATAATAATAATAATAATAATAATAATAATAATAATAATAACAATCATCATCGTCATTATCATCATCATCAAGCAAAGAAATAGTGCAAGATTGGAAGGTGTAGAGAGACTTGGCCTCATAGAATTGGATATAGTTGTATGGATATCATCATCATCATTATCATCATCATCATCATCATAAAAAGTTGAAGGAAACTTTCCCAATGTTCTGGAAAAACTTCAGACCATGCTCTTCTGCTACATAAAGCCAAAGTAACAGGTAATCAGCATGGAACACTTTTATGACCAATCAATCAATCATTCAATCAATCAGTCAGAATAGAGCTGGAAGAGACCTTGAAGGTCTTCTAGCCAGGCCCCTGCTCAGGCAGGGAACCCGATATCATTTCAGACAAATGACTGTCCAATCTCTTCTTTAAAAAACCCAGTGATGAAGCACTCACAGCTTCTGAAGGCAAGCTGTTCCACTGGTTAATTGTCTTCACTGTTAAGAAGTTTCTTCTTAATTCCAGGTTGCTTCTCTCCTTGATTAGTTTCCATCCATTGTTTCTTGTCCTGCTCTCTGGTGCTTTGGAAAATAAATTAACTCCTTCCTCTTTGTGGCAGCTTCCAAATACTGGAATACTGCTATCATCAGAGTGAGATTCTACCGGTTCAGCCTAATTTGAACTAATTGGTAGCTCCTATGATCAGCTGTGAGCAAACGATCAGCTGTTGGGTCCACCCGCCCACCTCGGCTCTAGTCTGTGCTTTATATCTTGGTTTTCAAGCTCAGCTGATTTGCACAGTACAGCGGATTGCTGTGCATCAGCTATTTAACACACAGAGATTGCTAGAGAAGGTCAGTAGCAAATGCTCTGCATGTGAGTGAAGCACACGCTCACCTAACTGGTTGTTACACCAGTTGAATCACACCCCTGGCTATCTTGTCCCCTCTAGTCCTTCTTTTCTCTAGACAAGCCAAACTGAAATCCTGCAACTGTTTTTCATGTTTTAATTTCCGGGCCTTTATGATGGTGACTTCAGGCAACTTAAAGGACATGGCTCAAAGTATATTTCAGATATCTGCTATAGTCACCCAGCCCAGTTTATTTTGTTTATTATGCATTACTTTCTCACTTCTCAATCTGCAGTAAGTCACCATCCATCCGTACAGGTCCCTTAAATTTTTCAATTTTTCTCTCTTTGCTTATGTGGATCCCTTTTCCTCTTCTTCTTGCTTATGGGGACCCCTTCTTGGAACTTGTTTAAATCATAGCATTGATATCTTTTTATTACATAATTAAAATGTGTCTTCTTGGTGGTGTGGTTGACATTTTTTTCCTCAGTTATTTTAAAGTTTAATTTGACAGGGGGAAAGAAACTAAAAAGTCCAGCACCAATGTTCTATTTGTATCTGCCATTAGAGGAAGTTAAAGTCAAAGTAGAGAAAAAGGGCTTTTATCTTCAGGCTGATAAGCAATTTCTTAAACAGAAATTCAGATATTGGCATCTTGATCCAATATGCTGGAACAGAAATCTTAGTTGGCAATCTTTCTTCATGATCTCAGCAATGACCAATTAATCTGTGAAATGAGACTACTTTCTTTTCCTTATTCAATGTATGCAATAGAATAAAATAACAGACTTGGAAGGGACCTTGAAGGTCTTCTAGTCCAACCTCCTGCTTAGGCAGGAAACCCTATACCATTTCAGACAAATAGCTATCCAATTTTTTCTTTAAAACTTCCAGTGTTGGAGCATTTACAACTTCTGGCAGCAATTTCTTGATGCTCCTGGATTGTTCGTCCCACCTCTTTAAAACAGTAAGTGATTTTGTTTTCTGAAGACCAACGTCCTATTTCTATGCTCAATTCTGCCCCTCTGCTTTCATATGGAAGCTACTTCAATAATTTGTTGATCAGCATTCCAACTGTTTATGATTTCAGCATTTTCATGCCTGTTAACCTATTTTGTAATGTTTGTATTATAATATAGTTAGTGACAGAGGTCCTTTGTCCTTCCCTGTTATCGTCTTTTAGGAATGTTTTTTGTTCCCCCTTTATATACTTCATGTATGTAGAGATCAGTGTTGAACAGGTAATTTTATAAACTATCTTTTTCTATCATAGTTTGAATATGTGCAACAGGAAAGACTGCATATTTCTTGCAATAGATTCTGATCCATACACAGTTGATTTTGCCTTTTGCAAGCATTTTTGTTTATTGTTAATTTTTAATTTTATTGTTAAACTATTTAAAACCTGGGGAGTTGTCTTTCCATTTTTTCTGAAGTTGTTCAGGGGATAAAACTATATCAAATGGTTGGAGTTTTTCTTACATATCCATATAAACAAACAGGTCAGCCATACCAAGAAACATGAACTTTCTCCTTAGTTGTTCATTTTATTTCTTTTCAGTTGTCTTCACTTATTTATATTACAAGAGTACCTTTTCCTACTTTGAGTCATTCTCTAGCTACTTCTGCTCCTGGATAACTTCTTTAGTAGGCCTTTTTTTGGAACTCTTTCTTCTGGCCTTCATGGAGAGTTTTCTGTATGATATGTGTTCTTCATTTTTTCTGAGGATTCTAAAGAAGACGGATTTTCAGTCCTTTCAATTTTTCTAACAGTAGACTGGAAAATGTGCATTTTTGGATAAGCCTGGTAGCATTTCTCTGGTTTATCAGGCTCTCTCCTTCGGTTGCCTAAGTTCTCCTCTTGTGGGCCTTTGGTTGCCTTAGTTCTCCGTGAAACTCTCCTATTCCTATTTATTCATTCACTTATGTGCTTCTAGGAGTATGTATCCTCTAGAATAGGAGCAGTCTAAAGAATGCTATCTGATACTGAGCTTCTTGCTAAAGTGTGTCTTTCTAAGTGACCAATAGAAGATGATTAATGCTGCTGTAATCCTCTTCCCTTCAGACCATGTGATCACATTGTATGATCAACAAACAAGGAAACATATGTATTCATGCACAAATAAACATACACATACACAAACAGTCCAGCTTGCTCAGATCACCAAGAAGAAGAAGGAGAAGGAGAAGAAGTCCACATCTCACAATCTTTCACAAAAGTCTCATATTGTTGCTTCATTTTCTGTATGCTTGCTTTTCTATATTGTCAATCTACATACAGGCCTATGCTGTATTCTAGATTATTCTCAATGGTACTTCACTAATCATTTATTTAATCTAAAGTGTTAACTTGAAGTAAAACTTAAGAGGAAAGGGCAAATAGGAAATGCCTGTTCATGGACATTAACTATGGCTGACATAAAATTAGGTTTCAATCTTTTCTTGGAAATTCAAGGACAGACATCAATAAAGGGGCAAAAAACTCTCAAAATTTCTAGGTGTTAACATTTAAATAGGGATTGCTATGCATATTTAGAGATAGATCACAGCAAAACAGAAATAAATTGTTGCATATTCTCCTAAAAATTTTCAGGGGGAAACAATCAGATTGGTGTAAACTCCACTTATAATATCTGTAAGTGTTACCTCTTCATTTTCTGCTCAATCTAAACTATAGAAGTACTGATTAAACCCAAGTATATCTGAAGATTAATGTGTAAAGCTAGACAGAACCCAGATGAATACATAACAGATGATTTCCTGCTGTTTTAATACTGAGCCATGTGAAAACATGAATCTGTGGGAAAGGATGTAATGTACTTCAAGTATCTAGGCCTGCAATCCCAGAAGATATATCGTTGCAACAGTTCTAGTTGAATGAGTTCTAATTTGCCACTCAAGTGGCAACCTACCAGGTAATAACTATGAGACTCATACAGTTTGCCTAATGTAATGTTCTGTGCTCCCTTTTTAAGCCAGCAGCTGATGTGAAAATTTGTCAGCTTCATCAAAGTTTCTGTCTTCTATCTCAGATGTTCTTTAAAATTTGAGACACATAACTACCAATAAAAATAAGAACAGTATCTAAGATGGGCATGAAAACTTTCTTGGTTAGTGCACTAAACTTAGTAGGTACTGTAGTAGATTTAAAATAAAATGGGGAGAGAGATTGAATCTTTGAGACCCAAGGCCCTTGATTTCCCCATTATTCCTCTAGTCCTTAATTTACATTAACATCCAGCCACAATAAAAGTGACTCCCAGAGATAGGGATTAGGGAGAGGTAAGATCTGTACTTTTGTACCCTTCTTCTGATGTTTCAAATGAGTGATATGAGTGAAATTTGTCGCTAGCAATTCTCAACTTGTCATTGCTAAATATATACATGACAACTTTTTAAAATGTGGAATAGCTTTTTTGGTCTTAAACTTACAAGAAAAGATCCAAATTTAGTCCTATGTATTTCTCTTTTTTTCTGTCTGCCTCTTTGAAAGTATATTTTATGAGACAATGTGTTTTCATGTACAAGCATATTATTTTACGAATGAAAATTTAAATTTTTAATGATATCACTTTCAATTGTCTTCTGTATAGACTCTTCAGTTTTAATGGGTTCTTATTTATTGCTCAAGTTACATTTACTTCTCGTCTCTTGATATCAGCAGTAAATAGATGGTTATCTATTGACCATATTGTTCTTTATACTGAAATAATGTTGTGTATGCATACATGCATAGATATTCTACAGCATTAAGTTTTTATAACTTAAGTTAGAGATACTTTTTAACTTTTTCAATATGTATGTATGTATGTATGTTAGACGGTAAATCAGAATACGAAAAATATTCCATAATTCAAAATATAAGAACTGGAAAGTATGTAATTTCTCCTCAGCTCATTCAATGAAGGTCTCTATGAAGGACTTTGAAAACTAAGTGCATCTCATCAGGTTACTTGAGAGAAAGTAAATCCTGATATATGCAGCTCTCATTCTATTTAGGGATAGAAAGCCATAAAAATGTAGCAATAAATTGAATTTACAAAATATAATATAGTAAAGTATCAAAAGGGGGGAGGGGAAGAAACCAGCAAAAAAAAAAGGCATCACAAAGAAGTCTGTCAATTAGTCTTTCGTCTTCTTTGTTGCCTTTACTTTTGATCTGAAAATCATTTCCAAAAACATAATTAAAGAGAAATCACAGAAGATTCAAAAGGTGATAAATAAAATGGGAGATATATACCTTTAGCTATCTCATAGATGGCAGAGTCCTGCGCTTGGTAAAATTTTTATTCTGTTTTGTCTTTTTTCCCCTTCTCGAAACCAAATTGATAAAATGGTACAAAACAGTGGAAAACCACTTTACATGCCAATAATTTTATCTGATTTTCGTAGAGAAAAGAAATGACACCAGTATCACACATGCTTTGTTTTATTAAAGACAATTTTCTTTTTGTTAGATATATGATAATTTATAGATACAGGTCTGCAGCAGCAACATACGCCTCACAATTTAGCTGATTGAAACAGATAAGCTTACATAAGCAAAATAGCTCATTTAAAAACCCAGGTTTTGCTGTGAAAACAACAAACTTCAACCAAATTTTAAAAACAATAAACAAAAAGAAAAAATCTTGACACAAGGACACTCTATATCATGGTCCTAGGAACTGAGTTTATTATATGTGATGCTTTCTTTTACTGCATGTAATAATAAACTTGGAATAGTTTCAAAGCATCCCATACATTGCCTTCTGATAATACAACCATTTAAGTTAGATCAGTATTATTTCACACTGCAGACAGAGCATATGTGTGTGGGTGGGTATAAGGAATGAGAAAATGAAGCCTGCCTAACAGTTTGAAACAAGGTACTGGAAATATGCTGTATGATCTCTAATAATATTAGGTTGAAATGCTGTATCCATTTTCCATCAAACAAATTAAATTGAACTAAAGGGAACTTATTTCTGAATAAAATTGTGTGTGTGTGTGTGTGTGTGTGGTGTGTGTGTGTGTGTGTGTACAGAAAATAGAAAGAAAAGAAACTCCTTTTTTTCAGTAGCTACTTTTGGAAAACTATGTTGATTTGACACAAAGGGTTTGAACAAGATAAAGGTGATGGATCAAACATTATTAATGTTTATTAATTCCTTCTATATAATTTTCCTGATCAGTCATATTTCAGAAGTATTTTATCCTTCCATATCATGAAAATGTAAGATAACTTATTCAATATATTTCCCTTAATAGGAAAAACAACAGCAAAGATGGAAAAAGGAACAATAACTTAGACTGGAAAAATGGTGAACAATGAAGAGAATTATTTTTCTCCAGCTCCATTATTGCCATTTCTTACCTCATCTTTTGGTTTTACAAGGAATGAAGAACAGCAGGAACTCAGATGGATGCCTAAAGGCACCATCTGAGTTTCTGTTAATGCTAAAAGCTGAAGAAAAAAAATCATAATTTGTTTCTATATGTGTGAATACATAGTTTTACCTATTCCTGAGGTACTCTAAAAGTCCATAACAATAGTTAAACATTAAAAAAAAAGTATAAGACAGAGAAAGAAATATTTGATAGGATATGTAATTCCACATTTTTTTTAAAAAAGGTTATAAATTAAACCTATTTGTACTTAGCTTTAATGACAAAGAATAATGCAACACAAATTCTTATATACATGGTTGTAAATGACATGGAGTATTTTTTGTTACCCCTTTTCAAATAACAGCAATATAACTAAGAAATTCTGGGGCTATTTGGGAAATGAGTCTTGATATTGTTGCTTTTCTTGGGGGGTCTATTTCTCAGTTTTGAAAAGTGCAACAATTTTTTTAGAAACAAATATTTATTTTTTATTTAGATTTAGATTATTTTTTAATTAGATCATACCATTTATAACCCCAGACATAAAAAAATTAAGAATCAACAGTGTTGCTTTAATAGTCTACCAGCATATAGCAACAACAATACTTGGGTACAATGCAGCCAATGAACAAATAACATCAATTAGACTTTGCTGAAAACCTTTTAATATGACAATTATCCAAGTCTCCAACTACTGAGGCAAAAAACAAGAGGTTGATAAGCATTAGAGCCAGGTTGTCTCTGCAAGTCACAGAACATGCAAGAATGATATATTGCTTGCTGTTGGGAATGTTGATGGAATAATAAGAGGAAAATGTAATTGGACTGTATGGCCTAGGAAAGCAAAACGAAGTAGGTAAACAATTTATCAATTTCTGAATATTCAATCATTATTTTGATTGCCAAAATTCTTCAAGAAACTAAAATGACACTTTTAGCATTGGCATTATCAGACAGAATATACACAAATCAAACTGACTACATTGTTGGTGCAAAGAGGTGAAAAGTTCAGGTATAAACAATAAATAAATATCTAGGGGCTAACTGTGGAACAGATTGTGAACTTCTCAGGTGGAAGTCAGAAGTTAAGCTAAAGAAGAAGAACAAAACCAACCACTTTCTATGACATGATCTTAAATCTATACACCCATTTCTTTCACTGGTATCCTAAAAGACTTCAAAGGACATGCAGTAATTTATGCAAAGATCAAATATTGAAGGAGTATACTGAAAAGCTGATAGAACATTGAATACATTCTGTATTTATAAGAAATCCAAGTACTAGAAGATAAAATTAGGTCAATACTTCAGTCAATACAGAGTTGGGTGGCCATTGGAATATCGACAGAAACTTGACAAACAACTAATAAAATAATTTCTCTGGATCCCTTCCAAACTGGGAAAAAAATGCAAGCAACTAGGACTCAAGGCATGCAGCTTTTGGAGAAGAGTTTTCTTTCTTTTTTATTCTCTTTATTAAAAAGAAACAATAGAGAGCTCATTCTTGGACCAGCTGGCTACTGACTGATACATCAGCAAGATTTTATAGGATTTTGAAGCCTTTGCGTCATGCTTGTGAAGAGACCACAGTTCAGTGGCCAACACATTTTATATGTCAGTCTACATATTAGTATCAAAGAAAGGAGAGTTAACAGTATGCAAGCTTAATTTAATAAACTAGAAAAATAATCCTTATGATCATCCCATGCAGGGTTAAAACCTGGAAACATGGAAAGAGAGATGGCAGATACTCAAGTTTTAAAAAATATTACAAAACGAGAGACATAATACTGATACATATGGGATGATTGAGAAAGCCAATCAGTACCTATATCCTGACAATACAGTACATTGAAGAAGCTATAAAGGTGAGACATTAAAGATGCAACATTCTATAGCATGTTGAAGAAGTAGAATACAAACAACACTGAGGTTTTTGAACTTTGGTGTTGGAGAGTATTCATGTAAATACGGTGGATATTCAAAAATAGATAGATAGATAGATAGATAGATAGATAGATAGATAGATAGATAGATAGATAGACAGAACAAATCAGTCCAGGGTTCTCACTGAAGACACAAATAATCAGGGTCATATTATCATATTTTGGATACATTAAACAAAGAACTATTTACACTGAGTTGTCCATATTGCTGGAGAGAAAATAGAAGGAAAATTATGACAGCCTCAAATTGGGTGGACCTGATTACAACAGTAATACATGCATTGTCAAAAGAATTGAAAGGTCAGGT
Source organism: Notechis scutatus (assembly GCF_049901735.1). Classification (NCBI taxonomy): domain Eukaryota; kingdom Metazoa; phylum Chordata; class Lepidosauria; order Squamata; family Elapidae; genus Notechis; species Notechis scutatus. The sequence goes on from NC_142013.1 coordinate 40,859,030, forward strand.
TCAGGACAGATCATCCTGTAAAAGGTCTGTCTAAATGATTGATAACAGTTTTCACCAATTTGATGGCACATAAGCAATCAATCATACCCAGGGTATAATTTTATATTATACAGTAATAACTCTGGATTGACATTTTCATTGAGTTCTCAGCAAACCAAAATTAATCCAGTCCAGTTTAGATCACATAAAAATATTTTGAAAAATGGGATGGAGGAGGTTGACTATAAGAGAGAATTGACCTGTCCAACTGGTTTCTTCTACAAGCAGTATCAAGTATTCTGCAACCTAGAGAAGAAGTGATAATAATTCAGAACATTCCCATGGCACTGTACCTATGATAAATAATTAATATATTTATTAAAGTAGTTCCTGTCAATAGGATATATCTAGAAGATGGAATGTGAACAATGAGGAAAGGGCTATATGTATCCAAATTATTGTTCGAGTCATCAGACAAACCTCCCATTTGTGCTATATATCCCTATAAAATATTTTAAAGTGGGATATTTTTAGTGGTGCAATATCAGAGTTTTCCCAATAGATGGAACCATCCTCAATGCAGTCAGCCTAAGAAGGTATAATGAGTTGCATGAAAATAAAAATCAGTGCCAATATAATTTATACTTATAAAAGTATAAATATACTTATTTTTTAAAAAAATATTTTGAATATAGTATGCTTCTCAACCATAGAAGTATATTTTTTATTAAACTGAAATACTTTAAATAAAACATTAAAGTGTTTTTCATCAGCATTATCACATTTTTCCTTTTCATGAATATAGTGATTTTCAAATGATTAAAGGGATTTGCAGTCTCTAGACAAAATTGCTATTAACAGTTCATTACTAAAATTGCTAAAAATTTAACCTCTGCAATAAATACCAACTTGATGTCTCTAGTTTTGGGTTTCATTTTCCATAGTTCCCAATTAGATATAAAATTCAATATAATGGAAAATGCCGGACTGAAAAAAGATCACATTAATGTAAGTGTTTAATTATGTAAGAGAAACAAAATTGCTTAGTTTTCATAATATATGAATGCTATTATAAAAGAAAATTAACATTATATATAAACCAATACAAGTAACCAATGTGAGAAATCAATATGGATCAATCAATACCCTTAAAAGACTGTTTAAAGCAATGTTAGTGACTTGATACCACATGGTATCAGTTGCCTCATGGTAAGATGGGTAGCCAATACATTTCATAAATTAATTAATATTTTGGTACCAGAATTATGAACATATTATTCACAAACTCAGAGAATTATATATACTATGTGTGTGGGGGGGATCAGTGCATTTTCATTTTAGTCTTGCAAAGCTTCTAGAAAGCAACGTATTAAGATGAAATATTTAATTAGTTTATCTGAATCCCTTATACATGAAATCAAATTGGTCTTTAAATTGCTAAGTATTAGGTGATGATAGGAGACAGAAGAAGAAGAAACATGGCCAAAGGATGGTATCTCCATATGTATTCAATTCAGTTTTAAATACCAGTTAATGGGGATTAGATTCGGGTATCATAAGAGGATGATGATGTGTTTGTGTTATTCCCACATGATAAAATTTAAAGCTACGTGAACCAGGGTTCCTGATGAAGCTAAGCACTAATTGGGAACTATGGATTTTATTATCTAACTACAGATAGAAGTAAGGTGATATTTTTTTTAAAGAAGAAAGAAATGCACTTACTGACCAGAGTCACTAATTTTTTGTTTCAAATATCCGTGCAGGATGCTTCCAAATGCAAGCTGTTGGAGGAAAATGTGGAAGAGATAACTCTATTTATGTCCTGTTTATCAACTTTTCAGAAACATCTGACCGATTGCGATAGAAAACAACAGGCAGGATTAAACAGAATTCTGGACTGATCAAGCAGACTTTTCCTTGGTTTCAAATCACTTTATATCAATCTGATAGATCAGATTTCCCAACCTTCTGCTGTCCAAATTTGTTTGGACTACAGCTTTCACAATGTTCTGCTATGTAATAGATATTCTGTAAAAGGTATTTTGAAGAAAGCTTCTATTAAGAAATAGACTGTTGCTCCTTAAAAATGAACAAAAAGTAAAGTAAAATTGACATTTCCTTGCCTTCTCTTCACAACAGAACACACATTGCAACAATGCAAAAATGGTGTCCTTCTCTCAATAAAATACTAAGTAGTTTCAATTATCAATATGAAGATGCATTCAACCTTCTCTTCACTGAGTGTCTTTTTAAGAAAAAGGAAGAAAACAATCATCCATATGAATATAAATCTGGCCAACTCATTTTCAGAAAGATAGAAACCCCAAGAAAGATTTTAAAAAGAGCAACAAAATAATTATAAAACAGTTGGGATTTACCTATAAAGAAGATTAAAAGTGCTAAATAAACATGTAAAGTTTGGCTAAGCACCATATGAAGAGAAGCAAAAGTGTTGCATTGCTTAATGCAGAATGAACCAGTATGAAGATAAATTTAGAAATGGAAAATTTAGGTGGAAATCAATTCTCCTGACAAGATGTATCATTAGCTTGTAGGCAGTATGGTAGCAAATGTACAACAGGACAGTATTCTACCTTGATGGGAAGGAGCTACATGACCTATTGGGTTTTTCTCTATCCTGAATAGTTATGATTCTATAATTAAGCATTATTAAATATAATTGCCTGTGCCAATGGTTGTCTCTCAGAAATGTTTGACTAATACCTTGGGTCAGAAGTGTGCAATTATCATCTAAGCAAAGGTCTTTCACTTTACTTCATCCACTCCATTGAAATTACCTTCCTGATTTGATGATTTACAAGAGCTTTCATGAAAGCCACCTGTTAGATTTGGAAGTACTTTCTGCACAGAGATCTGAAGCAAGAATGATAAAATAAGAACTGAGATAAAATAGGGAGTATGAGGGATAGCTGATACATCATGTTTGATTGAGATAGAAGACCCATGGATATGTGAACTAATTTAAGCTTTGTGGAATAAGTGATTATGTGAAAGAACAGAAAGCATGTGGCTATACAACTGGTGATTACTTTGGCTTTTTTGAATCCTAATCACATACTAACTCATATTCTCCCTCTGCACTGTCACTTATGCATGGAGAAGGAGCTATTCCTGAAAAAGCAATCTCAGGAAAGAAGTATTGTAATTTCAGGAAGGTAGCTAGATGGAAATTAAAAAAACCTATTTTTTTATTTTTCTCTTTCTGTGTTTCTTTTCTAGTAGATCTCATGCTTTGGTTTACAAAGACTTTCCAGTGAAGTGTCTAACCTTTTTATGTGGCAAGAACAGTGGTGAACTGAAGCCAAGGGAAGTTTTTATAACAATTGGCATCTTCTCCCTATCATAATGGATGAAGATAATATGTCTCATGTCCATTACACTAAAACATCAGTCAGCAATAATCTCAAGGGTTTACTATTAAATAACATGAATAACAGTAAGAAGTCAGTAGACAGAGAAAGATGGTTTCTCCCACAGAATATCTCTGATATCATGCTCCATGTCTTCTTAGCATCAGGCAGGGAAAGTTTTTTTTTCCTTAAATGGTCTCATAAATTTTCATTGCACTAGTTTAATTATGTTAGCTATATGACAGATCTTGTTTATTTATGATTGTAATTATTTTGAGGGAGTTTCTGTTTTAAAAGAAACATGTTTAACTATATTTGAATGCATATCCTTTTTATTTTGTGTTTATATTTTACTGGAGCTTTTTCAAATACTATTTTAAGATATTATTTACAAGGTTATTTAGCTCTTTGGATCTAAAGTCAAAAAGATATGCTGATACCATTGCCACACCCATCAGCATTTTCTTAAAGCAACTGTGTCTTTTCATGAGAATAAGTTTTTCTCTTCAAGCTATTTGTGGAAGATAATGGGTGTTCATTATAATTGCCTGTACATGCTGTCATTATCTGAAAGGCACTTCACATAATAGTTATTTAGGCCTAGGCTGTTTAATTTGGACAAAGTGACAATGAATATAAAGCTTTAAAATTACCTGTCTAGGAACAACATATTGTAAATAAAAGAATACTTGAATCTTATCCTTTACCTATGATAGAAAAAATATTGGTTCACATTTAAAGTAATTGCACTTCCTGAACTTTATGAAAACTGCTACAGTCATACAGATAGCCCTCATTTACTAAACCCAATTGGTACGAGCAACTCCATTGGTAAATGGAATAATAGTTAAGAGGGAAATCATGTGATTGACAATGCTTTTCTGACAAGACTAACCAGTTTCATAACTTTGGCTTTTGTTTGCCTCCTAACCATTCCCCTACCCTTTGAAGAGTCACCCTGTCATTGGTAATTAGAAAACAGGTAATTCTTGTTTGCATTTACAAACAAGAGGAATATTTACATTGGAGGGGAAAGGATTATCAGAGAATAAGCAGGCACGCAATGGAGAATACACATCAACAACTATACGCTGACACTGGCAACTTCCACTGACAACTTCAATCTGTACTAACCATGGTGTGCCTGCTTGGTCTCTTGTAATCCCTTCTCCTCAGTCTCTCTAAGGGAAACATCCAACAACACAGGAAAAAGATAATGAATACCAACTGTATTGTATTGTATTGTATTGAAGGAGACAGTCAGTAAGCAAAGACTACCTGTATATGAATGTTATAATACTTTCAAAAGTTGTGATGTAGTTATGTACACATATACAATAATTGGAAAACATGGAAAGTATGGATAAATAATAAAATATTAATGTGAATTTTAAAAAGTGAACCAAATGAAATTAACAGAAAATAAACAAAGTTAGAATTTATAGAATTGCTACCTCCACTTTAGGTATTTACATCTGGAAATCAGTGGCCATAACTTTGTCTTACCTGATGTGAATTTCCTTTTATTTGACTTCATTCTGAGAGTTATCAACACTATAGAAGATGAATGTGTTAATATTTTTAATAAATAAAACTCAACTTTGTATAAAATAATATGTTACTTAAATTGCAACTACAGTATTTTAAATAATTATTCCTAATTAGTACCATGCCTAAACCTCTTCATTTTTCAGTCCAATACTGAGAATTCCAAAGTACATTTGGGATCACATGAGACAAAATATGATAAGATAGCTGATTGTGTGAATTGTCAGGCAATCAGTTAAAAATGGCTGCTATATAATTAGTTCCTCATTGTAGTAAGAAAGGGTAAATAACAACCTTCTTATCAATTAATCAAGGCAATCAAGGGTAAGCCATACAAAAATGCATTTTTTGGAAATACAGGCTATATATTGGTACTGAATTTATGTGATATGGATCATAACCGTAATGAACTTAAAGTGGAAATCAAAAGAGAACAAGGTGTATGACAAGGTGATACAATATCACCTATCCTTTTCTCAGCCTGTCTTGAAGAAGCATTTTGCAAATTAGACTGGGAAAAAGATGAATAAAAATCAATGGTCTCTATTTAAATCACTTAAGATTTGCAGATGATGTTGTTCTCTTCTTACAAGACACAGAAGAGTTACAAAGGCACAAACCAGTCAACTCTTTTGCTTAAAAATAAACCTGAAAAAGAGCCTGTTTATGTTTAATAAATTTATCAAATAAAGAAAAATATATATCTGGAGAAGAACTAGACATAGTAGACCTTTACATATACCTTGGCCAATGAATCTCAATGGAAGGTGATATAAAATAGGAAACTGAATGTTGTGTTAAATATGGCAAGTTAAGTACCATTTTCAAGAACAATCTCCCCATATGCCCGAAGAGAAAAGTTTTTGATCAGTGAGTGCTACTTGTTCTAACATATACTAGCAAAACATGGACACTAACATCACAATCAATACAAAAGCTACGAGCAGTGCAAAGAGTGATGGAAAGATACATGTTCGACATCACAAGACAAGATAGAAAGACTTGCATATGGATTAGAGAACAAACAAAAATATACAATATTATCAAAACAGTAAAAGAATGGAAATGGAAATGGGCTGGTCACATAGCAAGAAGAACTGATGGCAGGTGGACTAAGGCAGTCATGGAATGGATTCCACTTAATAAAAAGCATCCACAAAAGACACCTAAAACAGGACTGAGCGAGTATTACAGGCCCAATTGGCAAAAGAAACCTCAAGATTTTGTTGACTGAAAACATGCAGAAGAGGCCTTCATCATGCAGAGGACAGACAATGGCTAGAATTGTGATGGTGATGATGATGATGGATTAAATTGTACAAATTGGAAACTCATCAGTAGAAGAGCTGAGAAAGTAATTGAAGATATGAACTAAGGCTATTGGAGCCGATTCTGGTAAAAAACCTTTTAGGAATCAGACATACTTAGAAGATTCTAAATGCTTAATTTTGATTGATTTCCTCAATGCTAATCAGAACCGAAAAAGACAGAAAATTAGATGCATCTCTTCAAAAGATGAGGGAACTGCTACACAACTTTTGGAACATGGAGGAAGAGAAAAGAACTACAATATTTGAAATCTGCTATTCCTAAAAATTTCTTTCACAGAGTAATTCAAAAATGAATATGATTGCATAAATCTTATTTATTAATGTTTGCCAGTGTAATGCTCTACTATGTCACTTTCACCATGTAAAAAGGTTTACGTCTATTTGAAGGAGCAATGTTGCTCTGCAACAATAACGCTTGTAAAATTAACCCTTGTGGCCATTATATTATAATGTAAGATATGGTGTCCTAAACCTGTATTAAAATCTGAAGAACAGTCGAGAGAACTTCAATGAAATAAAAAGAGGAAAACCATTTTGATAAAGTAGAAATAAGATCAGCTGAACTGTACACTAATGTTATGGTGATTGAAAACCAAGTAAAAATTTTAATGGGAGGTGTGGTTGTTTATTTGTGGTGGACTGGCCTCCTCCTGACAATTTTCCAATGTCTGAACAGGGGTTTAGGGAGCTACATAGTACATGTGTGAATTATAAAATACAGTGACAGCATTTCTCATCATATACTGTGATCATTTACCCAAAAAAATTCTTTGGTCATTTTCCTCTTGTGTTATAGCATTGATCTTACATTGTGCATAGATTTATGTTTCTGCATTGTACCCTTTGCTTAGTAATGAAAAATGTAGAATTTTTCTAATACCTTACTCTGTAATTTTCCCCCTCATTTTGTTCAAATAAATGCATAGTATTCTTTAGTATTACATATTATCACTGTTATAGAAAATAATAGAAGTGATTTATAATGTATTAATAAAATCATTTTTAATCTCTGCATTTTAGTGTATAATTTATATTTTGTAAAAAGTGAGACGTATATGGTTCTAACATGTGCTGCAGGTTTATCACTTTAAGGCTGTATATATTCAACAAGGGAGGGAGGGAGGAAGAGAAAATTCTTGCCAAGGTTGCAATCTATTTCAATCCTCTAGAACTGAAAAGATTTAGTAGAAAAATGTAATGTGAGCACAATTCACTTCAACATGAATTTTCAATACAGATAAAGTTTCTAAGGTATGGAGGGGATCCTAAATTTCAACTTTTGATTTTGCAGAAAGTCCCTGAAATCACTTGTTTCTAGTTTGATATTGGTAGTAGTCCTTCTTGCAAGGACTACTCTGATCAAAATTTTCATCACATTCTGACCTTTAAAGCCTACCTTTAAAGGGGTTTAAACTGGACACTAATTTCCTTGAATTATTTGATTTTATAAGGCTCGGATAGCCTATTAAATAAAAGTAAAATTTGTATTTTCTTATTCTAACCAGGGTGAATGAATTAGATCTGGATATTCAATTATTTAGAATATCCCAGAGTCTCAAATCTGAGGAACTAGTTTATCAGTTCAGATCTCACCGGCTCAAGGTTGACTCAGTCTTCCATCCTTCCGTGGTAGGTAAAATGAAGACCCATATTGTTGGGGGAAATATGCTGACTCTGTAAACTGCTTAGAGAGGGCTGTAAAGCACTATGAAATGGTATATAAGTCTAAGTGCTATTGCTATTGCAATGATACATACAATGATATGATTGGAATAGACTTTGAAGCTATTTTATGCTGTTCCACTGCCCAAGACAGGAATCTTCATGCCATTCCAGACAAATAGCTGTCAAATGTTTGCTTGAAAACTTCCAGTGGTGGAGTGTTCAGAAATAGAAGACAGACTGCTCCACTACTTAAATAGATCTTATAGTCAGAAAATTCCTCCTTAGTTGGAGCTTGATTTCTCTCTGTAAAGCTTTCACTCAATGCTTCTAATCAGGGGTGGGATTCAAATTTTTTAACAACCGGTTCTGTGGGTGTGGCTATGTTGGTGGGTGTGGCTTGGTGGTCATGTTTTTGGCTGAGCATGGCCAACTCAATATCACTCATAGGGCTAAGAAGTTATTTTTTGTAGGTTATGAGGTCAGCCATAGATCATTTAGGTTTTGGGATCAAGGCACAGCTCATCTTTATTGTAGTGCTAGTGCAAAATTTCTTGAGGACGTTGGGTGGAATAAACTGGAACAGGAATCCAGAAATTATATTATTATTGACACCCAAATAGTCCCTAAAGATGAAATAAGTAAACCACGAATAGCCATTAAAAAGGAAAAACAGGAGGAAGTAGTAGAACAGGCACAGGAGGAAGTAGTAGAACAGGCACAGGAGGAAGTAGAAGAACAGGAGCAGGTGGAACAGGTGAGTCCACCAATAAGCCCTGTATTACCAAGACATTCAACCTGAGTAACACGACCACCTGATAGATATCAGGCTAGTGTTGTATGCCAAGTGAATACAGTTCCAAGTAATTATAATGAACTGAAACTGTATCCTGCTAAGGATCAGGCTGCTTGGTAGGAAGCAATGGATAAGGAACTGGAATCATTTAAAAAGTTGGAGGTATACAAAAATGTTAAGTTACCACCAGGTAAACATGTCATAGGATGTAAATGGGTTTATAAACTTAAGACTAGTGCAGATGGGACTGTTACCCATAAAGCCAGGTTAGTAGCACAAGGGTTCAATCAGACAGCAAACGACTACAATGAGGTCTTTGCATCTAGTTTAAAGGCTACTACATTAAGGGCAGCATTAGTGTGGGCAGCTTATAATGATTTACATTATAAATCATTTGGATGTAGAGACAGCATATCTGCATGCACCGTTGCAACACACTATTTATTTAAAGAAACCTTTAGGTCTCAAAAATGATAATACAACTGATTGCTGGAGACTGAAAAAGAGTCTTTATGGTTTGAAGCAATCAGGATATGAGTGGAACCAGTGTATAGTTAAAGAATTAACTAAGATAGGTTTTGTAGCTGGCATGGCTGATCCATGTTTGTTTAAAAGAGAAAGTAATGGTGTAATTTCATTGTTGCTATTGTTTACTGGTGACATAGCATTAATCACCAAAACTGAACAAGAAGCTACTAAAATAATATCACTGTTAGAAAAGAAATTTAAGATAAAACAGTTAGGAAAAATCAAACAATATCTTGGTTTAAAGATAGATAGAACTAGGGGAGGATACAAGATCTCACAGGCAGATAAACGTTTATTGGAAGTAAAAACTTACATTTACTGTACAGTGTATCTGTGTGCTGTGTGTGTGTTATTCAACTTTACTCACACTACGTCTCCCTGTATGCGCTCATTCTCCTAATGGGGAATTACCTCAACAAGTGTCCCAGGACCATGTGATCATCTTTTGTGACCTTCTGAAAAGCAAAGTGAATGGGAAAATCAGTTTCACTTTACAACTGTATTACTATGGTAACTTAACAACTGCAGTGAGACAGTTAGCAAATGTGGCAAGAAACATCGTAAAACGGGGCAAAACTCACTTAACTTAACAAAACTCACTTAACAAAACTCACTTAGCAATTGAAGAATACCTGTATACCAGCTAAATATACACACATAGAAATAATATAGAACATAGAATAATACACTTGGAAGGCACCTTAAAGGTTTTCTAGTCCAATCCCCTGCTCAAGCAGAGACACTACATGATTTCATATAAATGTTGTCCAGTCTCTTTTTGAAAGCTTCAGCACCCAAAACTTCTGAACTAAGGAAATTTTTTTCCTTAGTTCTAGGTTAGTTAGTTTCTATCCTTTGTTTCTTGTCTTGCCTATTGGTGCTTTGGAAAATAACTTAACCCCCTAATATTGGATCAGTGCTATTATGTTCCCCCTAGTCCTTCTTTTCATCAGACTAGACATATCTAATTCCTGTAACCATTCATTTTATGTTTTAGCCTCCAGCCCCCTAATAATTTTTGTTCCTCTTCTTTGCATTTTTTTCAGACTCAACATTTTTTCAATATTGTAGTGACCAGAAATGGATGCAATATTCTAAGTATGGTCTTACTATGGCTTTGTAAAGCAGTACTAGTACTTCATGTGATCTTGATTCTATCCTTCTATTAATGCAGCCCAGGATTGCACTGGCTTTTTTGATGGCGGCTGCACACTGTTGGCTCATATTTATAAGGTGACCAATCATCCTCCTTTAGGGACGACAGTTCTTCTTTTGTAAGTTCTGTCCTCTCTAGAAAAGTGTCCTCCTACATGTCCTCCTTTTTGATATTTGAAGACTAATCTGTAAATCTCCGTATTTGATTGATGCCAATTCAATCCGTTGTATGTGATGTGACGTATTTGTATTTGACATGATGATTTGTCAAGGCTCGGTACAGTGCGGCAAGACACAATTATGAGACACATGCGCTCCGCACAGGATGATTGTTCTGAGAGAGTGCACTGCATGCAAGAGTGCGGTGCACGCAAAAGTGTAGCGCATGCAAGAGTGCGGTGCACGCAAAAGTGTAGCGCATGCAAGTGGCTTTGTTTTTTTTTCTTCAATTTATTTGTGTCCTCCTTCTCATTGTAACAAAGTTGGTCACCTTAATGCTTAAGTGTTTGTCTGCTAGGATACCAAGACCCCTTTCACAATTACTAGCCAAGTTTCACCTAGTCTATACTTATATAGTTGGTTTTTCTTATCTAAGTGTAGGGCCTTACTTTTATAATGAAAGACTTTGTTCTTAAACTGCATAATAGCAAGCAATTTTTAACTCTGGAGATGTGTGTGTATGTGTGTGTGCATGTATAAAAAATATACATGCACACACACATACATTTCCAGAGTTAAAAATAATTTATATTTTTCTTTCATTTTCTATAGAGTAAAGAAATATTTTTTCCACAGAGTAGGGAAATAAAAATACATACTTCTAGAGTTGTAAAATATATAGCTGTTTACTCATGTGTGGAGAACAAATTACTTTTTGGTAGCCGGAGATTATTAGACTTCTGAATTGAAGGATATTTTTGTTATCTTAAAAAATGTCAAGTCTTCTCTTTCTGGATAATTTTTTTAAGACAACAATAAGAAATTACTTTGCAGCAGTGATGTATTGTTAAATTCCAGGCTTCACATATTTTGCATTTCTTTAAAAAAAGAAAAGCAGTTTCCTGGATCACTTCTGTGAAAGATAATTTTCTTCTCTGACATCCTCTAGATAGTATATCTGTAGATTGTCCTGGGGGAAAAAGAATAAACTCCGTTAGGGGGGGGGGGGGGGGGGGGGGAAGACATTAGTGGCTGAAGATGACTATTCTTTTGCAATCAACATTCTGAATGAAATGATTTCTTTCACCCAAATTTCTTCATCTAGTTTAAACTCTCAACTCAGTTATATGTCTGAAAAATCTACTTTGATATAGTTGCTGGGGTGATTTTTTGTTTCTTTCTTTTGTTTCATTTTGGTTCTGTTTTGCTCTGTCAGATATCACCAGATCAAATCCAGCATTTAGTTTTATACCAGGGTCAATCCCTGGAATAAATGAAATACGAATAAATGAAAACTGTCCTTGAAAAAACAGAGTGTATTTCTGTCAGTATCAAATAGCTCCAGAAAAAACTCACAATGCCAGTCATTTTAGAAGCTTCGAGCCACATTTTTTCTGTTCTATAAATTACTAGCTATCCATGAGTAGGGATTTATTTTGATCTTCTAAAGCATCGTTCTTGCTAATAAGGAAAATAAAAGCATTCCAGCATTGTCCACTAAGTGCAATTCCATACTGACAATTTAAGTTGACCCCATCCAATGCTCATGGCATTTTAAAGTTAAATTTGCTTTTTTTTTTTAAGTTCAGGGTTGCATGTTTTGTTTTCTGATTTTCCTCAAGCAGCTTGAAGACAATAAAAAGATGCAACTTTTCATTTAATATAGAAAATAGGTTGTAAAAGAAAAAATATTTCTGCTGAATTTTGAACTGCCAACCTCTTGCATACAAAACAAAATGCTTAACCATTGTGTCATTTAACATTAATGATAATGATCTTCAAAATTTTAAATCAGCTAAACCATTACCTTAGTTCAAAGATCATTCTTCCTCTGTGAAGTAGCTAGTGAATGACTGGGATTATGCAATAACAAAAAAAAAATGCTCTGTGACAAAAGTATTCAGCACCTTCTAATGACAGAAAAGGTGCACCTGGTATAGGAAAGTCATGCATATGACCTTGGAGAATCTATTCAGAGATGGTTATAACAACATATTCAAAAACATGGGTTGAACCTAGGAAACAGTGAAAGGAAAAGACAAACTGAGATTCCCTGGGGTGTAAGAGTGACAGAAGAGAAAATGCAGTCAGACTTCTAAGTTTTCTGATCTGGTCAATCATGAAAGGTATGATAACTGTAGGTCAGATATTCATTGGGAGAGAGTAAAAGCTGACAGTGTACACTTTTGCACTTGAAAAATGATTGTGGTAATGGTGCAATTAGGCAATGTGGATAAACCTTAAAAGGTTCAATGTGACAGCCACAAGTAAATCCAGTTAAAGCTAAGAAAACATTTTTGAATAGCCTCTTCTTGATCTATATGCTGCAGAGGTGGTCAATTTGTGGCCTTCCAGATGTTGCTAATTATATCTACAGATGAACCTAACTGGCATCTCATTATTAGCTCTGCTGATTATGGTTGTTAAGGATGTAACTGAGCAATGCCTGGAAGCCACAGATTCCTCATTCAGGGGTATAAGATATAAATAATATATATTCAAGGGCTCCTTTTATGGCTAAGATATTTATCAAGTCTCACTGTGAATACATAGGAAAAATAATAGTAATTCTTCTGAGCATTATAGTAAAGGTAATCTACCCTACTAACTACAATGTTGTAATTTAGAAAAAAGAAAAAAGACATCTGAATATACTGAGAAGGAAGAAAGACTTTAATTGTGCTACTAAAACTGGACCACAAAAATCTAGGCAATCTCTAGATAGAAATAAATATAATACATGATGCCATCTAATATAGACTTGTAGGATAGCCATAGTTGAATTGAAAGTCAGCCCAGGAGCATTCAGTCTTGAAAAGGCTTTAGATCAGGCTATTTGTCTGCAAGATGTTCAAAATATTATGATTAGTAATCTACTAATTAGTATCTATTAATCAAAATCTACTTTATCCCTGGAAAAAAAGATGATAGAAAATAAGAATTGTATAAGAGTGCATATAAAAAAACCCAACTAAACATCCAGAACCTATTTTGTGACTTAACATAGTGTCTGTCTGTCTGACTGACTGACTGACTGACTATCTGCCTAAAAATGTAAGCCCAAAAATCATCATGTTCTTGTTTATCTCCAAATCTGTTTCTTTTCATCATGCAATGAACTCCTATCACATATCTTTAAAATAAGAAATATTAATATCACATCCACTCTTTGACACCCACTCAAATTTTGTAAGTATATATGCTAAAATAAGAAATACCACTCCTAGATTCCTTTCTGTTAGCATCATTTATCTTCTATTTCTTATATTAATATAAAGATGAGCAACTAATACTATTCTTGCAAAAAGAAATTTTTCATGAAATAATGAGAAATTTTTAACAGATCCCTTGATATTTCCTTAGCTGGCAATTATGTCTGTTTGTTTTACTGCAAATGATTTTATCCAAATTCTAATTATTTCATGAAAACCTAAAGTAGCTTAGAGCTTTTATGAACACATCTATTTCACCAGACACAATGATCCCCCCCACTGCCATTTATAAATTATATTACATACAGAATCTTTTCCAGCTTTTAGATTACTTTTCATGTGTTTTCATTATCCATCCAGGAGAGTCTCTCATAGGCACTACATGTGATCACCTCTGCTCTAAAAGTCCTGCATTGAATTTACTTATTTATCTTGGTATATTGTTTGAAGTCTCACACTGTTGTCTCTTTACTCTTCTCAAAGTCCAGACTTTTCTATTATGTAAAAGATTCCTTTTTTATTTTTACTCTTCCTTTCCATAGTATTGCTTCCAAAGAACACCACACATTTTGCTCTTTGCTTCCCAAGTGCACCTTCCCCCAATCATACCGGTGGATGATTTGACAGATAATTCTGTGCTTGTGTTATGTACTGAAATATCTTTTCTGAAGGTCTTTGGTAATCCTATATAATAGAGTGTAACATTGGGTGTAGAAAGCTGTCTTTCTTATGGATTGGAGACATCTCAGTTAAGCAATATTGGGGCTCTGCATCTCAAATATCTGCCAAAAATCACATTAAATTTAGTACAGATTTTCTGATGGCCAACGAACCTTATCAAAGATATATATATGGAAATCTGGGTTATCTTCTTCTTTTTCAAAAGAAATAATAATCTGTTGTATCAATATAAATTGATAATAAAATATGATTTTGAGAAGCCTGGGAAAACTGTCCTGTACTGCATAGAATATATAACAAAAACTGAATTGTCATTAGACTTCTGAATAACAATAGTACAATGGATTGTGAAATAATAACAACAAAGAAATATGAATGATGATGGACAAATAAAGATTAACTTTTGTCTTTTTAGGTATACTGTAAAGTGAAATGCTGCTCCAAAGTGTCAGCGAGTGGGTTGTGGCAAAGAAATCTTACAACCAATATTACAAAAAGAATAATAATTTTAAAAAATCAAGCAAAAGTTCAAAATAATAGATTGGAAAAGAAGAAAACAAACAATTTTGAAACAATGCTTATATTAAATAGTTTTTGGAAGGTGAAAGCAGTGGGATTTATTTTTGCGGGCGTGTGTGTCTATTTAAATCAATAATCTAGGAAGTAAAAATATATGAGCGAATCAAATATTAAGAATCTAATTCTTTATTGAATGTAATTTAATGGTGTAGTTTTAAATATTAAAACCATATTTTGAGTGGGACCTCCTTGTGATTTCTTTGCTTTCCACATAAAAAAATTTCTTAGGCAAACCTTGAGTTGACTATCCTATGAACATTTGTCCTATGTCTCTTTGCTTTCAAATGCAGAAAAACAACACAGTTCCAATGCCATTTCAGTTTAAGTAAACTTACCCATTTCAAGTAAATTTAATATTACTAAACCTAAACATTTTTTTTGTTAGAGAGATTTTTGCTGTACCACATTTCTTCCCCTCCCTCCCCCCATACACACATACAAACACTCTCTCTCTCTTTCTCCCCCCCCCCTCCAGGTTTTTTTACTAGTTTCCTATTAGTTTTGTTTCCTTTTTTTAATTAAGTACTTTGGCTTTTAAAAAAATTATGACTTCATTGATATTTTTAATCTTAGGTTTTAAAAAGTGCAATGTATTGTTTTGACTCTAAAAGAAGACAGATATAAATCTTTTAATCCAACTAAGCCAATTATTCTGTCCCACCATTAATATTGGGCTGAGTTTCCACAATCCATTTACAGCATATCTATTACCTACTATTTCCTAGAATTCTAAAAACATTTTGGGTACTTTTTTTTTGTTTTATTTCTTAATCCTGAAAAATGACTTTTTGCTTTTATTCTTCTTTTTAAATTCTGTCCACTTATTACCTTTTCATAATCCCAAACTATTTCAAATAATTTTATTTGACCTTCTTTGGGTAGCCGTCTTTGCTCTTTTCATTGCTTTAGTTATTGATTTGGATGTTAAAGTTCAATCAATTATTATAAGTATGTTTAGATTTCATTAAGTTATGTCATTTATTATGTATTTATATTATGCATGTTTTGATTGTCAATTGTACTCTGAATTCCTGACAGTTTCAGTGATATAGAAATGAAGATGGACCACAAGCCTCAATTTCTAAGCAACATTATTTATTTATTTATTTATTTATTTATTTATTTATTTATTTATTTATTTATTTATTTATTTATTTATTTATTTATTTGCCAATTGTTTACAAGATAATAAGTATAAGTGCATACATAGTTGTGAATACATGAAATGGGTACATATAAGAAAAATAAAAGAATAAGAGAAACAATAGGACAGGGACGGTAGGCACGTTGGTGCGCTTATGCACGCCCCCTACAGACCTCTTAGGAAAGGGGTGAGGTCAATAGTAGACAGTCTAAGGTTAAAGTTTTTGGGGTTTGGGGAAGAGACTACAGAGTCGGGTAGAGTATTCCAGACATTGACCACTCTATTGCTGAAGTCGTATTTCCTGCAATCAAGTTTGGTGCGGTTTACTTTGAGTTTGTATCTATTGTGTGCTCTTGTGTTGTTATGGTTGAAGCTGAAGTATTCATTGACAGGTAGGACATTGCAATGTATGATTTTATATACCATGCTTAAGTCAGACCGAAGACGGCGTAATTCAAGGTTTTCTAGTTCTAGAATTTCAAGTCTGGTGGCATAAGGTATTCTACAACGAGTAGAAGAGTGGAGAACTCTTCTTGTGAAATATTTCTGGACTTTCTCAATTGTGTTAATATCAGATACGTAATGAGGGTTCCAGACTGATGAACTGTATTCGAGTATTGGTCTAGCAAATGTTTTGTATGCTCTGGTTAGTAGTGTGATATTACCAGAGAAAAAGCTACGTAGGATTAGGTTAACAACTCTTAATGCCTTTTTGGCTATGTAGTTGCAGTGGGCTCTAGCACTTAGATCATTAGAGGTGAGTATTCCAAGGTCCTTTACAGAGCTTGGGTCATCAACAAGATCTTGGCTATTCAGCTTGTATTTTATTTTCTGATTTTTTTTTGCCAATATGTAGGACAGAGCATTTATTTGTTGAGATTTGAAGTTGCCATTTGTTTGACCATTCAGATACATAGTCAAGATCTTTTTGTAGGATAGCAGTATTGTCTGTGGTATTGAACAGCTTTACATCATCAGCGAAGAGAACGCAATTGCTCTTAATATGATCACAGAGGTCATTTATGTAGAGTATGAAGAGAGTTGGTCCTAGAACACTGCCCTGGGGGACACCACTATTGACAGGTACTGGATTTGATAGGACGCTCCCGATTTTGACCATTTGTTGTCTGTTTGACAGGAATGCTTCTATCCAGTTATTCAGTTGTCCAGAGATACCATAGGATTTTATTTTTAGGAGTAGTTTGTCGTGTACCACTGAATCAAAGGCTTTACAGAAGTCTATGTAGATTGCGTCTATTGCTTTGCCTTGGTCGAGTTGTGTCGTCCATATGTTTTTGCAGTGTAAGAGTTGCAGATTACAGGATAGTTTTTTTCTGAAACCAAATTGTTTATTGGAGAGTAGGTTGTTTGTCTCTAAGTGGAGGATGATGGATTGGTTAATAATAGATTCCATGACTTTACAGGTGACGCAGCATAATGAGATTGGCCTGTAATTTTCAACTAGGCTGGGGTCTCCCTTTTTGAAGATGGGGATGACTGTGGCTTGTGACCATAGGTTAGGCAAGGAGCTGGTCCTGAAAGATTTTTCAAAGATTATGCTTAGAGGTTTGGCTATGGCAGTGGATAGCTTTCTTAAGAAGTAGGCACATATTCCATCCGGTCCAATAGATAGAGATGGTTTTAGATTGCGTAGTGATTTTTTAACATTGTCTTCTGTGAAATCGATATGTATTAGATCATTGTTGTTATCTGTGGTATGGCTAGGAAATACTGGGCATGATCCATTGCTGTTTACAAATACTGAGCCGAAGAATGTGTTAAAGAGGTTGGCTTTAATGGTGTCGTTCGTTGCAGTCTTTACCATCAGGTCCTATCAAGGGAGGGATGGACCTTGAGTCTTTTAGTTTGTTGTTTACAAAATTGTAAAAAGCACGGGTGGAATTGGTGCTTAGAAGGTTTTCCTCTTGTTTAATGTGATAATTGGTGCATTCGGTCTTTATCTGGTGGCATAAATTTTTGTATCGGTTTTTGAAATTGGCAACGTGACCAGATTTGTTTTTCCGCCAGAGTGATCTCTTTTTGGATTGAAGTTTCCTTATTGATATGGGTAATCTGCTTTTTGTTTTGTTTTGGGAGTTGTTGTTGGAACATATAGTTTGATGACTCTTTTGACTTCAAGTAAAAATATGTTGTAATGGTCTTCAACGGTATTGCATCTAGTGAATAGAGATTGCCAATCAAGGGATGAGAGATCGTTGTCTATAAGATCATAGTTGCCTTTTTGAAGTTATAATTGGGGATTACATCATTGTGGTGATTTTTGTGTGGACGTATGTTGAGACAAAAGTCAATCATATTGTGGTCACTACTGGAAAAGGGTTCTTTAGTTTGTATTCCGTAAATTAAATTCAAACTATTGCAGAAGATGAGATCGAGGCAGTTGTTTAGTCTAGTATTGTTGGTTACTAGTTGTTCCAGTCCCAGATTTGTAATAGCATTGTAGAAGGTTGTGTGTATGATTTCAGTTGTACAATCATTTAGGGTCCAGTCAATATGAGGCAGATTGAAATCACCAAGAAGGATAAAAGGGTATGGGCAGGATGCAGCCCATGTTAGTAATGTATTTAGCTTGTTTACATGTTCGATGTCATAATCAGGTGCTCTGTAACATAGTAAGAATCGAATTGTGATATTTAAGGATAGTTCACAGATGATGGTTTCAGGAAGGGCAAGCTCCTGGGTAACTTGGATATTTTTTAGATGTAAGGATTTTTTATAGAATATAGCAACTCCTCGACGATTTTCACGATCTGATCGGTAAACATGATAGTCTCTTACTGTGGTAATGGAGTCGGGGAGAGATGCATTGAGCCATGTTTCACAGACAAATATAATGTCGAAGTTAGCCATATTTAGGAGGATGAGAAATTCAGGTATTTTATTCACGAGGCTTCTTGCATTGAGTAGTTTGCATTTAAGGCTGGCAGTAGTTGGAATTGAGGTAGTTGGGGGCGTGCGTGCCTAGTCTTGGGTGATGGTGGATGGGTTGAGGACATTATTCTTTTCACATTCAAAGTAACAGAAATTAAATGTTCAGACTTTACAGAAAGCACCTAACATTGCAAAGTTTTTGCTTATAGTTTGCTTTTAGAATAGATAGAATAGAATAGAATACTTTATTGGCCAAGTGTGATTGGACACACAAGGAATTTGTCTTGGTGTAAATACTCTCAGTATACATAAAGAAAAGGTACATTCATTTTATTAGTTTTTTTATTTTATTTAGTTTTTAGTTTTTATTTTTATTAGTTTTATTACTACTACTTTTACTTTTCTGGCCAGAGATAGACAACACAAAATGTTGGATGATCTTACCTAATGTATACTCAGTATTACTGATGCAAGACTGGCAGAAATTTCAGAGTGAATCCCTTGCATAGAATTTCTACTTGCTTAATTATTCCCCGGGTGTTTGAAGTTGGATGAAAAAAAATAGAGTTCAAATTCCTTTTTATAATTTGAAAGAAGCCCTTTGTTGATCCCTAACTAATTGTACTATATTTGGTAATCAGCAGATGTCTAGGTACAGTCCCATTAGCATATGGCTTTTGATTTGTATGAAATATTTTTGATGTTTTTAAAAAGAAAACAGAAAAAAATGACTTCTTAAATCTGGTCTTTGCTCAATTAATACTATACTGCAATGAGATGGGCAGCAAACAAACTTAATAAATAGAAAAATATATAAAAATTAAGCATAATATTCAATTCTGATGCTTTTGAAATTGATGACATCTTCAACAACTGACTACTGTAGACATTTACTTATTTAAAATGTAATAACTTTATGTTTTAAGCAGTAGTTCATCCATAGGGTTTTCCAAGTAAATGTATTATTTTTTTGGTTAGCATTTTACCTTGTTGAATTTTGTCCCTACAGATAAGTAAGTGATCAAAATAAAGCTGGATAATAATAATAATAAAAATAGTGACCAGCCCAAAAAATAGTGACCTTCCCAAACCCTACCAAATAAAGTTCAATTTCAGAAGGAAATATAAATGAATAAATTCCTTTAAAAATAACATGAAAAGAAGCTAGAGAAAAAAGACAGACTGCTCAAAATAGAATTTGCTGTGGGAGAAACAAGGTATCCAGATTCCATGAACAGCTGATAAAGGGTAATGGACTAGGAGCTTCCAGCAGCTCCAATGATTCTCTTTGCCTGATTATATTATTGCTTTAAATCGAACTGAACATATATAATTTCTCTCATAATAGCTTATTGCTATATTTGAATCATCATTATTTATTTATGAATGGATTAAGAGGAAATGTATCTTTTTGAAGAAGATGGAGAATGTATGTTGACCTCTTTATTTCATGTCTTATGAAACACTAGGCTAGATTAATGTATCATGTTAAATTGTACTGTAACCTGGTTTTGGCTTATTACACATCCATTCTAAATATGAACCAGATATTGAAAAAATTTCTCACACTAATTGTAGTCATGCATACATTCAGAATTATACCCAGCAATGGATTTATCTATGTGAGATGTAATTTCAGCACAAAAGTGGAGAGTGACTGGTGAAATTATATTACAAATTAGCTCCTGGAAAAATGCTCAGTTTCTATGTAATTTCTTTTAATTGTACCATAGTATATACTCAATTTTTGAGTTATAAGTGTAGTACAGTTGGTTGTCATTGTCATGATTTATGAAATAACTAATCTGTATGGAATTGGAGTCCTTTCAAAAAATGGATCATTTTTTGTTTCATTCATTTCATTCCTAGCAATTCAGCATTCAATATGCATTGTCCGAATTGAACAGAGTGGTGATGAAAATGGGATGAATCATTATGAGATGCCACTGCAGATCATCTATCAGTCAGTCAACTGAGATTATTAATCACCTTGGTTGGAATCCTTCTCATCACACCAGCAATATCTACTCAATAACCTCTATAACAGAATTAAAAATGTACTTGTTATATGTTCAAAAAGAACAAAATATCACTGAAAACATTAAATATATTCAGTTTATTATGCCTATAAAATTGATGAAGCAATAATTTGCAAATGCAAAGATAATTTATAAGTAAATAAAGATATGAAGTTGGCCTACTTGATTGTCCCAGTGAATATTATAGATTTATCCATTCAGGATAAATTCTTTTGATAGCAAAAGAATTCAAACTTACTCCTATATAAACATGGTAAATTAGTCCAAAGAGAAAAGGATGAAAAACAATTGGAACAGTACTGTGAAATAATAGGAAATATACGTGGAAAAAAATAAGGATGATAAGTAAAATGTTTGAAAAGTGATGTAGAACAGGGGTCCCCAACCACCGGTCCACGGACCGGTACCGGTCCGTGGAACAAGTCCTACCGGGCCGCTGGTTTGCTGGGCGCCGCCATCTTTTTTTGATGAAAAAGTGCTTCCGGTGAGCTTTTCCGGTAGAAAGCTCACCGGAAGCACTTTTTCATAAAAAAGATGGCGGCGCCAGCGCTCGTGAGCTTTTCCGGTAGAAAGCCATTTCTACCCGGAAAAGCTCACGAAGCGCTACAACGCATCTTTTTGATGAAAAAGTGCTTCCGGTGAGGTCACCAGAAGCACTTTTTCATCAAAAAAAGATGGTGGCACCCAGCTAATGCCGGTACCGGGCCGCACCATAAAAAAGGTTGGGGATACCGGGCCGCGGCATAAGAAAGGTTGGGGATCACTGATGTAGAAGACTGCAAACTGAATCACTAAAAGTAATATGATCAATATGTGGAAGGGACATAAAAGATTCTGTTACAATAATCAGATAGCAGATGCTGCAAATATGGCATTATATAGAAGCCATAATGTATCGCTTATGTATGGCATATGTACTAAGCAAGCATGATGCTTTGTACAAATTTTGCATGCACAGCAAAATGTTGCAATATATTTCCAAACATTAATAAAAAATTAACACTTGTTCTTCTATTTGGAACATAGGAACAGGTTTCAATAAAGGAAAATATTTGTAGCTCTTGGTTGAAATGAGGGGTCCTTTGTGCTCTCTGAGCTTGCTTGTTTTCTTGCAGATGTTTCATTACCCTAACTAGGTAACATCATCAGTGCTAATAAGGATTGCTGCTTTCTGCACTCCTTACTAGCATTGATGTTATCAATGCTCAGAGAGCACAAAGGGCCCCTCAGAATCGGTTTTATTGAATCAGGTCAAGATGCATTTTTGTTCAGCATTATATTTTATATGGAGACGAATCAGATATTCCTAGGGTGTTATAGGCAGGACACAAGAATATACCATATTGATTCCCCCTCTTGTGCATCTATCAAGTAAAGTTGAATTTTCAAGGTCAGTCACCATTGATAGGTTATATATACTGTATGTCTCCAATTTCTCTTTAAAGCCATCCTAGTGAACAATGGATTATATAGTAATGAATATCAAACATTAGTCATATCCTGTAAGATGATATGGTCCTTTTTGCTTGCTTTATATCTACTTCCAATCACTTTTATTGTTTATTCCCTGGTCCTAGTACTTGATTACTTTCTTTGTGCTATGCATTTCATGTCTTCCCAAATGTTTGACATCCGGGTTTTCCCTTTCCAAAGAGTGCCAAATATTCCAATTTTCTTATTGTAGAAATGGATTGAATATGCTAACCATTTAGCATAAACTCTTACACAGTTTTTCCAGGTTTGTTCCTTTTTGTGCCTTGCTATTATTATCAAATTTTGAAAATGGATTCTCTTTTAATACCTGGTTGGTTTCCCCCAACCCACCCACCCAATCAGGTAGGCATCTATATAACAATTTCTGTGAGATATAATAGTTATTAAACTAATATAATAGTTAAAGTGAGACAAAGGCTTGAATGGAATAAGAAATATTAGAATGCCATTCATAGGAGACAGTGGAAGAAGACCTACAGTTTTCACATCCTGCTCCCTTGTGCAAAGGTGAGATCTAATGTAAAATGTGAATCTGTTCAGCTATTCTCACTTTATTTTTAAAGGAAAAGTTAGTTTCCCTCTCCTCAGCCTTCAAGAGCTTCCTTGACAGTGAAAGTCTAATTACCATATTTAATTTTATTATTTTAGCACGCTCTGCAATTCTTGTCATTGTACAACTGGGAAAAGAAGTTATTTTACAGCAGCTTCTCAATTCTTGGCCTTGGAAGAACAAAGCTGCAACATAGAATCTTTTGATTGTTCACACTGTTAAAATTACCTTTCTTCCTGTTTTCCTTTGTTAAGAACTCTCTTTGCAGTTGCTTCATATCTTGGAATGGAACAATATGTTTTTGCTTTTTTGTTGTTTGTTTATTCCTGCATTCAAACAGTGAAAAATAAAATACACCTCTCTTTTCTATTCTGTGGTCTTCCTAATGCAATACAAAACCAATTGTGCAATAATCTTATAAAAAATCTTAAAGACATAAAATGAGTCCCTGTGGATTTTACTGTGCTAGTCATTGCCAACTATAGGTGTTGTTAATCTCTGATTTAAGGTTAGTGCTGTCCAAAGGCATTTCAGCATGATGTCATGGAGTGCTATTACCTTCCCACTGAAGTGGTACCTATTTATCTACTTGCATTTGAACTGCTAGGTTGATGGGGGTTAGGTAAGGATAGGAGCTCACTCTGTCAGAGCACTTGGGTCTCAAACCTGGGCTGCCAGCTTTCCAGCCAACAAACCCAATATCTTAACGACTGAGCCACTGTGCACCCTAAAGACACAAAATACTATTATATAGTGTTCAATCTATGAATCTACCTGGAGGTTGATACATAAAGAAATTTCTATTAAGAAAAGAGAAATTTTGAAAGAAATTTCAACATTTTATTGCCTTTCTGTTGGCAAAATGTTTCATTTTCCTGTCACATCAGGGGAAAGTACAGGTGGAAAGTTAGTATTAAAGATGGATTTTAAACAATTTTGTTTAATTACGACTAACAAACATGATTTTACTGATTTTTTAAATTATAATGCATTACAAATATCGCTACAAATATAAGAATCAATATAAGACTTGAATCTAGCAAAGCGAAGCACATTGACTTCAACTAGAAAATGAAGTGAATGTTTAATTTTGTTTGGTTGAAAGTAATGGAAATGAGAGATGTCACTTATCCTAAATTTTACTTCTCCAGTTGTATAAGACTAAAGACAGCTATGATGTTCACTTGCTAGGAATCTGCTACAGGACAAATCATTGCTGCACTGGCATAATTATAGCAGTTATAATTAACTGTTTCTGAGGAACTTTTGACAATAATATATAATAAACATGGAAAATTATGAAGAGTGATTGATTACAAAGATGTCAATTTCCTGACCAAAGAGACAAGCAGTATTGATAGCCATTTTCCTGACCAAAGAGGCAAGCTATATTGATATCCTTTTTATTCATGCATTTGCAAAGAAATGCTCTTATGCAATTTTGTCTAAGTTTGCCATAAAAATGTAGTAATTATCTGAATTGTAAGAAACAGACAAATCTATATACATTCACTGATGATTTTATACCTCTTACCTATTCTCAAAACAAGTTAATGCATTTCTATTTCAGTTGAGAAATATCATAGCTCAGAAAATATTTGACACTACAATAACTGATAATTTGCATGTAAATGTAAAAAATCAAGTATAGAAAACATGATAGAACATTGTGGAATCTAGAAAAAATATTTCCTATTTTTGTTTTTTCTAGTAAGCTATGTGCTTTAAAATTAATAATTTATTCCAATTAAACTTTTCTTAACACTAGCATATTAAGAACATTCCACTAAATATGCATACTGAATTATGAATGTTAATGTACTGAACAAGTGTTAAAATGTGATATATATATATATATATATATATATATATATATATATATATGTGTGTTTTCTGAGGTTCTCGCGGGTATTTGTATGTGGATCTTTGGTTATTCGGGAACTCACAAGCCCATCACACAACCCATTACCCAAGCCGTTAAAACACAAGAGGCTAACGACCCAGGAGATGACAGCACAAGATCCAGGATATCTCTACAACAAAAGGCCATTACACAGCCCATTATACCAACATCAACTCCATCAACCAATCAAGAGGCTGCAGCACAGCCAACCAGCCCAGCACACCATCCCCCACCACTTGTATATATAGAGAGATGGCAGCTCCGGTCACACACTGCTTGCACTGGCACTAAGCTGAAAGCACCAGCCTGAAGATGGCGAGTGGGACCTCGCCGAAACGTTGCCTAGATACTTTGAATCTTACGCGGGAGAAAACCCGAATAACCAAAGATCCATATATATATATATATATATAATATATATATATATATATATATATATATATATATATATATATATATATATATATATATAGCCTTCGGCTTTGTTCGGATATTTTCCCACGTCATTGTAGTTGTTCTTTTAAAGTTGTAGCAACGTTTCAGCAGAATCTCATCTGCCATCATCAGGCTTCTGTATAGTGTTCATCTGTGAGTCAGACTTTTACAGTGGTTTCAGATTTAAATTTGGGGCAGCCTATTGCTGTGCCAGAATGGTTTTTTCTTCATCCTGATTGGTTGGGAGTCTTGGTCTGTGTTTATTGGTCTTGGAGTTTGCTGTGTTCTGCTTGATTGGTGTTTCTAATATCTTCTGTCTGTTTTGTGGCGTTTTTTGTCTTGATTGGCTGGCAACATTGTGTTCCTGTATTGGAGGCTTTTAGTGCAGCTTGGCTCCAAGTAAACAGACAGCTATCGTTTATTAGGAAGCTAGGTTTCATCTGGGTGCCTGGTTGGGGTGTGTTTGACCTGGAGGTATCAGGGGGGATCTGTTTGTGCCCAGGTGTTTGCCTGGTTTGTGGTGTGGAGATTTTTTTTGTTTGTGAGTGCAAGCTTCCAAATAATTGACAGTCTGGTAGAATCATCTCTTCTATTCATTCTTTCAGGTCTTTTTTCAATCTCTATGGCTTCTCTGATAATTCTGTGGCTGGGGTTTTCTATAGTGGCTAGGGTTTTGGTGCCATTGAAGTCGATGCTACATATACATATACATCATATATATCATATACATATACATATACATATACATATACATTCACATACACATACACATACACATACACATACACACATACACACATACACACATACACACCCTTCCTCTATGACACATAATAGGATAACTCCCTATAAGTATATGGAGTTTTATAAACTATACCTCAAAACTCCCACATGTTTCTATGAACATTTATCTCTTTTCTAAGAATAACAAGCTGATCTGCAAATCTTTAGTAATTACAGTTCAAGAAAGTCTGTTGTTCCTGCTAGCCATAGACTGATTAAAAAGGCTTCTAGTAGTTATGCAGAGAATTACTTTTTGTGAATCCTATTTTATTCTAAACTCAATGTAAAGAATAGTTATAAAAATTCAGCATATGAATTTCAAATACTGTATGTTCACAGAGAATCAGTTCTGTGCAGTTATAAGAAATATAAAATAACTCACATGCCACCCAAAAGTATTGTGCATTGGATTGGAAAGTGACATAAAATACCATATGTGGTTATAATTTGTAAATGCTATCCAAATCATTTTGATGATCATACTGAAATTTGATCTATCATACTGAAAAATAGATTTGATGAATTATGTATGTATTCATGATTTTATGAGTCCAATCTATATTGATGTTATCCCCATTATTATGTCCAGTTATTCTTCTGGTACTATACTATGATAATTATAATGGAAACAGAACTTGATCTGGCCTATAGTTGATTCACAATCACTTGGCAGTAATGAGAATAGATGGCTAGTCCTATATTTTTTATACAAATGAGTTCCTTCATTTGATTCTGACAACTTTCACACTAAAATAATCACCTACTATACTAACATAAAAATCATTTCTCAGTTAAACTTAGTTTTATATTTCACATGATGTACTGTACTATTTAGATGGCTCATCTGTACTGAGCACATGTACGGGGTTTGACTAGTTTATAGTTCAGTATATTATATGAATACAGTATATCATTAACATACAGTGCATTCATGTATGTATTTATGTGTGTGCATCTGTGAGTAAATATCAGCTGAGAACTCTACATTGGTGACAGGAAGGGCATCTGGCCAGTAAACACTCAGCTCCATTGAATTGCCCCAACTCCACCCTGATGTAAGGTATTATGGGCAGGGATGGGATTCTACCAGTTCAGACTGGTTCTATAGAACTGGTTGTTATGATTCTGCATGGTTCAGAGAACCGGCAAATCATGCTCCTGGCTGGCCCCGTCCCTCCCCTCCCTGCCCAGTCAGTTCTTATCATGCATGAGTGACAATGCACACATGCCCGACATCACTGACTATGTTCTCTCCACCCACTCCTTAAGATATTTCTTTTTTCCCCTCCTGATGATCAGCTGTTCTGGTGATCAGCTATGCCGGGATCCCCCTCACTGTCGTACTGCTTTGCCCAGGAGGCTTCCCCGAGTCCCGGGAGGCAAAAATGGGGGGGGGTTGCTGCAAAAAGAGGCACACCCAATCCAGTAACATGGCCACGACCACCTAGCGACGCCTACCTAGCCATGCCCACAGAACTGGTTATTAAAAAATTTGAATCCCACCCCTGATTACGGAGTCATTAAAAGACCCCCAAAAATGTGTCTGTGTGCACATACACTTCAGGAATAGTCATTTCTGTTAATAATACTAAATGCATCAATTGTTTGAATTGCTGTATCTTTAAGTATATAAATAGATTTGTTCCAGCTTCTTTATGATTTATGATGTATAACATACAAACAATAATGGGTTTAGAATAGAACTGGGGACATGAATGATATAAACTCTGTAAGGCATTCTTAACACTTAAAGGAAAAAAATGGAGAATATTTGAAAAAATCTCAAAGTCTGGAAGCAAACCACTGAATCCTTTGTTAAGTTTCAGGCTTATATCATAAAAAGATGAAAAGCAATTAAAATTTTAAGATTATGTAATTAAAAAATTTAAATTATGCAAAAAATAGAGCCAAGAATATAAACAGCTGGAATGAAATGTTCTTATCCTGTCAACCACCTCCAGCAATGAGTGTTCTCTTGGGTCCCCAAGCCAACCTACAAAATCAAATTCTAATACTCTTCCGAAGGCCAAAAGGGTAGGAGTAGTTCTCACCTCCAGTGGTAGAGTATTCTATAGGGTTGGAATGAAATGAGGATAAATATGCCAAAGTGTGAAACCAATAGACAAGTTAAGCAAGGATTAACCTTGCTTAACAACTACTTACTCGGAACTGTTCAAATTTATGATTGGTGTTTGTAGTTTGACTTTTGCAATGTTCCTATTGCCATGTGATTTAGGTGCTTGGCAATTG